>NC_080435.1:60112162-60257162 GCF_028018845.1 Melospiza georgiana | reverse complement strand
AAGCATGTTATTTACGCAGAAAAGGAGGGGGAAATAAAGGCTGGGAGGGGGGAGCAAACAGCTGCTCGGAGGGATTTTCTGGTGGGAGGAAAAGAGAGCGGCGGTGGATTCGTTCTCGTCGCGCTCCGAGCGGATTGCGCGCAACAAGAGCTGTCCCGGTCTCCTCTGCAGAATGGGATGTTTGTGGCTGTTTCTTTTTTTTTTTTTTTAACATGGTTTAAGCAAAAATAAAAAAATAAATGGTCAAACAGGGACTTGGCCTGGAGCCTTTGGACCTTGTAAAATGAGCTAAAATTGGCGCAGTGAGAAGGTTAAAAATAGGAGCAACTTTTGTTTGCTTGCAACTGATCTGTCCCCTAACGTGACACGAGCCCAGCACAACAGATCTCCCTTTTTCAATAAAACTGGGACAGGAGTGCCCAGAGAAATGAAATATTAAGCGTGCTTGAATGTAAATTATCTTATTTTGCACAATATGGCATTATTCTTACATGGTAAGGGGGGCAAGAACCTGTCCCCAAGGCCTGTAGATGGATAAAACTTAATTTACTCCCAGAATCCTGCAAAAATTTGACATATGCACTAGTGGGGTTAAAAACATGGATGAGGTGGGTAGGTGAAAGCACTGCCTCCCTCTTTCACCCACCCTGGACACAATCCTGGTGTTTATTTCCTCCGTCTGTGTGGAGAAAGGGATGCTATGGAACAGCGGCTGGAAATTCTCTTTCTCCCAAATGAAGAAAAAGAAGAAATGTTTCAAGAAAAAGAAGAAATGTTTCTGCAGGAAGGGGGATTAGGGCTGGCAGGACACTGTGCTAACAGCCCTGTATGGACCTTTTAAAAGCTGGGCTGTGTTAGAGGCCTAATGGATTGATGTGGTTTAGTCTTTAAATAGGTACTTAGAGAATGGTTTAAATGTGAATAATGGAGCGATACCTTATTAAAACCAACTGGCTGGGAGAATTATAAATTCACAGCTCTTTCAAACAAGAAAGGAAAGCCCATGACATTTCCTTAAGGAGCAATGATAGTCTGCAGTGTCAATATGGCTTTGGTATATACACATTAAAATGTGTAAGTCTCTATTTATGGGGTAATGGCATGCAAAATTCCAGCTGGATATTTAAATGGAACAAATTTTCCTTTTTTAAATTGCAACACTGGAGATAACTAATTATTTTTGGCCTCTATTTTAATATCCAGGAAATTATTTTATTTTCTCAAACATTATAAAATAAAAAGGATTTTCTCCCCTGACTTAGACTTTGTTTGCTAAGTTTCATGGCTGCAGTATGTAAATTTTACATCTGAATTTAAAAAACCCAAATACTTAAAAATGGAAGTTGCAATAGAAATGCACACAAACTACAATGGTGTTACAGCCATGTGGATGTGGCACCATAATTATAGCTTAAAAAGCAATTAAGATAAAAGCCAGTACAAAGAGATCAGCCAAATATCAAGAGACTCAATTCTAAGCAAAACAAATCTCTAACTTCAAGCTAAACAAACTTTTGGTGGTCCATGTACTCAACATTTTAATATTCATATGCAGACATGGAAACATACTGAGGGTTTGGGCTTCAAAAAATGTTCATTTAGCAGCAAAATGAGTTCAGACTCTCTTGAAGCTTTTCAGGAAAAAATAAATAATGGAAATCTCTGACCATTCTAGGGGAGTTCAGCTGTGGGTTCCAATGATCAGGGTTGATTCCAGCGCTGGGGTCAAATTACTCCCTCTAAAATTTTGCTCTTTCCCTGAAAGTTGTGCAGCACTGCTGGGAAGCTGGGCGAATGTTTGGGCTGTTTTCTGGTGAAATGCTGAGTCTGGAGGAACCTTCTGTGCCTCCTGTATTGCACCAGCAGGTTTTAAGTTTTCTGTGAACCTAAACAGGACACACATGTAAATGTTTACATTGATCCTGTGTCACACAGATATGTATGAACAGGTATATTCGCACATAAATTTGATATATTCCTGTAGACATGCAACTCTGGACATGGACTTCATATGAGTTATATGCATCGCACCCTGATATCACTTTTTGTTCCTTTTCTGTATCAATTTAAATTACAAGCCCATTCATATATTACAACCCTATTCATATAATACAAACCCAACTAAACCATACTGTTTAAAAACCAATTAAAAACCCCATCCTAGGTTGTTTTTTTTTTTTTGTCTATAACAATCCTACAAGACTGAATACCTAGCTGGATTGGTATTAAATGATAGAGTTCCAGTAAAAAGGTGCAGTTTTTATTCAGTTCTATAGGCAGACTGACTACAGCATCAAAACCAGACTTACAAAGCACAAACCAATGTATTCAGTTTTATGGGAATTTTCCATAAGGGGAATACATTACATCTTAACTAACGTTTTGCCTTAAAACATAAGTTTTCCTGAACCAATTAAATCAACCAACTAATCTTGCAGATGAAACATTAAACAAGAATGGAGTGTCTGCAATTAGCAATAGCTTTGATGTGACTAAATATCTATCTCCATGCATCACCAACGTTCTGGTTTAAGTCCCAGATGATGTTAGGCATGCTGAATGTAAATGTTTGCTGCCTATAGGTTTCCAACCAGCTGGGACTTGGAGCAGCAGCTCTGCTGGGTTCAGAGGGATGGAAAACCAGATGTCAGCTGCTGTTTGTAGGGAAGGGTCTGTTTGCATTAAAATGTGGGTAAAAATGAAAGAGGGATAGAGAGAGAGAGAAAAAGAAAGAGAGAAAGAAAAAGAGGGAGGGGGAAGTGGCGGAAGGAAGTGGCGGAAGGAAGTGGCGGAAGGAAGTGGCGGAAGGAAGGAAAGGAAGTGGCGGAAGGAAGTGGCGGAAGGAAGGAAGGAAGTGGCGGAAGGAAGGAAGGAAGTGGCGGAAGGAAGGAAGGAAGGAAGGAAGGAAGGAAGGAAGGAAGGAAGGAAGGAAGGAAGGAAGGAAGGAAGGAAGGAAGGAAGGAAGGAAGGAAGGAAGGAAGGAAGGAAGGAAGGAAGGAAGGAAGGAAGTGGCAGAAGGAAGGAAGTGGCAGAAGGAAGTGGCGGAAGGAAGGAAGGAAGTGGCGGAAGGAAGGAAGGAAGGCAGGAAGGAAGTGACGGAAGGAAGTGGCGGAAGTGGCGGAAGTGGCGGAAGTGGCGGAAGTGGCGGAAGTGGCGGAAGTGGCGGAAGTGGCGGAAGTGGCGGAAGGAAGGAAGGAAGGAAGGAAGGAAGGAAGGAAGGGAAAGAGAGAAAGAAAAGGAGAAAGAGAGAGAGAGAAAGAGAGAGAAAGAGAGAGAGAGAGAAAGAGAGAAAGAAGGAAAGATGGAAAGAGAAAGAAAGAAAGAAAGAAAGAAAGAAAGAAAGAAAGAAAGAAAGAAAGAAAGAAAGAAAGAAGAAAGAAAGAAAGAAAGAAAGAAAGAAAGAAAGAAAGAAAGAAAGAAAGAAAGAAAGAAAGAAAGAAAAGAAAGAAAAGAAAGAAAGAAAGAAAGAAAGAAAGAAAGAAAGAAAGAAAGAAAGAAAGAAAGAAAGAAAGAAAGAAAGAAAGAAAGAAAGAAAGAAAGAAAGAAAGAAAGAAAGAAAGAAAGAAAGAAAGAAAGAAAGAAAGAAAGAAAGAAAGAGAAAGGAAGGAAGGAAAAGAGGCACAGGATACCATTAAAATTGAAAGGCAGGCAAAAAGCACCATGGTTAATGTTAAGAACGGGATAATGCCCTTAAAAAACAAGGATAGTCTTTAAAATATTCTTTAAAAAGTAGGTTAGACAGTGCAAAAAGAAGTCTGAATAACATGATAGTCCAAAAGTAGCACAGAGCTGCCCAACTCTTCTATCAGGTGAGGAAAATCCCTGCAGCCAGTGCAACACCTCCCTCCTGGCAGTGTGATTTTGGGAACCTGATCCTCAGGGCTTTAGAAACTTTAGAGGCATGAGAAGCTGCATGCAGGGGTGTGGCTTGGTAATTGCTCACCTTTTTTTTGTGCAAACGCAAATCCACCGGGCGACTGCGGTGTGAGCCGGGAGCAGGTGCAGATGTGGATGCGGCGTGGGAAAGGAGGGACACGGGGCACAGCCAAGCTGCCCCGCTCTGCTCCACCCTCCAACAACATTCAGCACCTTCCTTCCTCATTTTTAACTTTTTTTTCCTTAATGTTTTGATGAGTGCAATGTACGGGCAACATTCTTGAGGTCATGGTGTGTTGGAACCCTGGTTACTGAGAATTTTTTGACCAAGAGAACACTGTATTTAAATTCAGGCTTGGAGAAGGCTTCCAAAATGGAATGATAGAACTGGGTTTGTGGGTGTGGAGTTTGAATAGAAGTGTGTGATATCACATGGTGGGAAACAGAGTTTAAGGTTTTAGAACATAGAAATAGATATAAAGCAAGATGGAGGTTTTAGGGTGGAGGCTGGTCCTTCTTCCTCACCTTCCTCTCCATGGGTTTGCATGGTTTTGTGTAATTGGATAAAATGTCCCCATTGTAATTGGATAAAATACCACCCAGCACGGGTGGTTGGTTATTGGGTTAAAAGTGAAAATAATTTAGGTGTCATTTCTTAATTGGAGAGTTTATCCTTAAAAGGCCTTGTAAAGCGAGAGATGGAGCTCCATTTTTATTTGTGAGAGTGAAGTGCTGTAGAACTCAGGGTTTGTGAGACTGTAACATAGAAAATAACTAAAAAACACCTGAGTCCCAACAAGAAATTCTGTCTAGAGCATTTAATCCTTATCCTGGCAAAAAGGAAATAAAACTCAACAATGGTGTGACTCTTGGGGAGGATTCTGTGCAGGGCCAGGAGCTGGGCTGGATGGTCCTTGTGGGTCCCTTCCAGCTCAGCAGATTCTGTGATTCTGCTTTGTTCTGGGGAGAAACTGATCCCTTGTGGGCTACAGCTAACCCTAAAGACAGGCTCAAATACTCAGCAGAAAGACAAATCTGGGTCTCCCCAAGCAGCTGAACGCCCTGATGTTCCAAGTACTGTCTTGGGGGTAGAGCTCTCCCTGGAGGCACCATTTATTCTGTATAAATAATTCACTGTTCACTAGCCATGAGGGATGCTTGGAGCTGTGGAGCACACGGAGGAGCTGAGTAGGACCCATCTCTGAGGATCAGAGTATTTGGGTATCACCACGTGAGGAATTCCGGTTCAATCCTTGGGGTGAAACGAGGAGCAAACAAACTGCAAACCAGGGCTGGTGTTTTTACCCTTGACACAAGAAATAGTAACTGGGATATGGAATAAGGAAAGTGGATTTGGAAAGACACAGTCCATTTTAAGGATCTACCATCACTAAATAAATAAATAAATAAATTACAGTTTCGGTAATGGCAAAATGCAATTTAATAATAAAAAACCAATTACAAGAAATACACATGAAAAATAATTATTGCCTCCACATGGCAAAATTGGCTGGAGTGAGTTGTCTGCAGCAAGAAAATTTGTGCTTCCTCCAGCACATATGGGTGGGTTTAGTTGAACAGTGGAAATCCAGCTAAGCAAACAGGTGCAGAGATCTGCATTTCCCATTGCATCCTAACAGCTCATTACCACATCAGCAATTAATGTTTTGCATCTCCTGATGATCAGAAGGCAGAATTTGCAAAGATGAATTAATCAGCCATTGCAGAGCCTTGGAGGGGCTGATATTAGCAGGGACACTTTGCAGAAAAGGGGGAAAGGATTCCCAGATATCACATGGCATTCCATGAGCAGGAGGGACAACATCCTCCCAGCATTTAATGGGAATTCCTCAGGAGGGATGTTAAAAATACCAGTGGGATGTCTGAATTCCCTCTCCTTCAGCCCAATAATTCACCTGCATGGGGAAGACATGATGCTGGGCCACAGGAGCACATGTCTATGAAAACTGTGATAGTTTTCTTGATTTTTTTACTCATTATGAGAAAAACCTCAAACAACTGCAACTGGGAAAAATATTCTACAGTCATAGAAACATAGAATGGTTTGGGTTGGAAAGAACCTTAAAAATCACCCATTTCCCACCCCCAGCCATGGGCAGGGACACCTTCCACTATCCCAGGTTGCTCCAAACCCCATTCAACCTTGAATCCTTCCAGGGATGGGGCAGCCACAGCTCCTCTGGGCACCCTGTGCCAGGGCCTCAGCACCCTCACAGGGAGGAATTTCTTCCTGATATTTAACCTAAACCTACCCTTTTTCAGTTTGAAGCCATTTCCCCCTTGTCCCATCATTCCATGCCCTTGCAAAAATTCTCTCCCCATCTTTCTGAGACAGAGTTTTTCAGATTGGCAAATTTGCAAAAAAACAGCAAAGGTGAGTGGTGTAAATCAGACAACTCCTGGTCCTAGAGAATTGCTGAAGGTGTTTGGAGAAGATGCCTCAAAGGGCAGGAGACAGCCTGAATAATTCACACAAGGAGCCTGAGGGATGCTGCTTTCTTCTTATTTAAACTGAAAATAATGTTTCCCTTCCCAGTGCTGTCCTGGCTGAATGTGGAAGGGGCCAGAAGGGCTCTGGTCCAGCTGCAGGGTGGTGATGAAGAAGATGAGAACGTGAAGGTGTCTGCTCCAGCACAGAACAGGGAATTGGTGCTTTTCCCCACTGAGATGAAGCCAAGCAGAGGAAGAACTGGGAACCAACAGCCCCAGGACCAGGACTTTCACCTCAGGTGAAGCATCAGGCTCAAGGCAAAAGGTCAGCAGTTTATACCAGGTGTAAGTTTTACAAAAGCAGAATTTCTACAGGCCAAAAAGTTCTGTTTGTGGAGTAGGATTGGGTCAGTCCTGCTGGTTTTTGCCACTCAAATGAGACCCCACTTCCACAGTTTTGCCAACCAGATGTGCCTGACCTTGCACAGCAAAACCAGGCAGCAGCAGGAGGTGCTTGGGGCATGTCTTGGTTTGAAATGCCAGATGTCTGCTAAGGAACACAGGAGCCTTCCCTGAAATGGTAAATGTAAACCCCTTCCCTCCAAATTGTTATCATTTTGAAATTAAGGGGCTCTTAGGCAAAGATATGGGAGCAGGATTAACAGTTCTTTATTAGGGAGGAAAATAAAAATTAAAAAAATAAAATTAAAAAAAAAAAAAAAAAAGCAGTAAAACAGCACTGCCATAGTCAGACCATGCCCTGCCCGCTGTGTGTCAGGGAGGTGTCCCACCCCATGCCATGGGGGCTCAGCCCTCCTGCAGTGCCAGCTGTGGCTCTGCTGCAGCAGGGATCCTGCACAAGGGGGGAGTTTTCCTCTGCAGCTCCAGGGCTGCTGCAGATGGGCCTGGGCTCCCTCTGGCAATCCAGTGGAAAGGCTGTCCTGGTGTCCCAACCCTCAGATTGGATCCAGGCAGGAATGCTTGGCTCCTCCCCTGGGCGGAGCATCTCCCCATGGGATGCTGGGATGGGATCAGCCCTGCAGGGACACTCAGTGGCCATGGACAGCAGAGATCTCCTGGAGGGAGGGTTGGCTGTGGGAGAGATAAAGAAAAAAGTGCCCCATGAACAGAGAATAACTGCTCCACCTCTGACAGATGGGAATTGAATACACTCCTCCATTTCCCACCTAAGACAGGGCCACAGCCCAGCTCTGCAGCAGGTGCCCTGTGAATAGTTATGATCTTCCACCTCTCCACTGCACCACATTCCACCCCAGCCTGCTCACCAACAGGGTGAAAAGTGCCCAGGACAATCTGCAGATGGACAATGGAACTGCAGAACCCGGGCTTCGTCGGGGAAGCAGCCTGAAATGGCAAGTATGCACAGAAAATGCAGAAAATGATGCCTCATTAGTTAACATAAAAAATTCCTCTGAAATAATAATTTTTAACTCATCTCCAGTTAAATTAAATTCAGACATGCCTGTAGTAACATTTGGGTCTGCGGGAAGAATTGCTGTTCAGTTAAAAGAGAAGCCAAACACCATAAAAATAGGAATGTGTGCAGCAAGTACAGTGGAATTCCACCTGTTCACTCCAGATGTTTGCAGTCACTCACACATCTAAAGACTCAGTAAATAGAGCTAATGATGCTTCAGAATATCTTAATACCAGTTCTTGCATCCCTTAGAACAGAGCTGCTCAGGCAGGGTTAGAAGAATGGATGCTGCTAAAAACCCTGCAGGGATCACACTGCCCTTGTGGCATCCTACAGCTTGAGTGGGCTTGGGGATCCAAGATTTGTGCAATTCTCCAGGGACCTGCCCTCAATTCCTGGTTTAGTAAAGGGAAGGATCTCTGGATTAATAAGAACAGAAAGTGGAGCTCAAAAAGAAAGGTGGCTCCTAAGAATGGGAAGTGCAGATCTCCAAAATATGTGCTGAGAAACCAGATATCACCTTCCATTCTCTGTTTGCTGTTTCCTGCACCAGGGGCCAGTTCCATTAATGGCAAAAATTGCAATTTAATAATAATAAAAAAATCAATTAAAAGAAATACACATGAAAATTATGTATGGGAAATTATGAATGGGAAGTGCAGCTCTCCAAAATATGTGCTGAGAAGCCAAATATCACTTTCCACTCTCTGTGCTTGCTGCTTCCTGCACCAGGGGCCAGTTCCATAATGGCAAAAATTGAAATTTAATAATAATGTGTGTCCATCCAAAGGCAGATCCTCTCAAAGGTAATTTCTCTGGGTAATTTATTTATTACCAGTGTTGTTCATTGCTACACTTCCTTAGCAGGGCAGCACTGCAGAGCTGGGAGTCAAAACCTTTCCTTGCATGGGAATGGTTCCTGGCTGTTAAAAATCACGTTCTGAGCTCCCAGGACTTGCAGAAATCCTCTGCAATCAAAGGAAAACCAGTCAAGGAAGCTCTTCTCCCAGTCTGGGAACTGATGAAGTGGCATTCCCCTTCCAAATCCCCAGTCCTTTCCCATCACACCCTTTGTGCTGAAGCTTCCTTTTATATTCTCCATGAGTTCAACATGGACATTCCCAACTGGAAAATTACAAAACATTTAGAAAAATAGAGCATCTCTTGCTGAAATTGGTTGAAATTGGGCATCAGATCTTAGGACTGCAGTTGTTTGAGGGAAAAGGCACAGCTCAGCATTGTTTTTGGGAACAGGACTTGTACCTGGAGTCAGAGAGGAGGAGGAGGAGGAGGAGGAGGAGGAGGAGGAGGAGGAGAAAGGTGGATTTTCCTTTCCTTCCTCTGCTCCTCAGCACACACTCTGCCACAGGCTGTGCACAGGGACCAGGATTTGGGCATTAATTAATAGGCATTAATTTGGGCATTTATTATTTCCTATGAATTTCTTCTTCCCCTTTCCATAGGATGCTGAGAGCAGTAGCTTTGACTTCCCTTCCCTAAAGCACCAAGGCTGCTTCTGCAGGACCTGGGACGTGGCCATCACCCCATTAATACCCTCTGATAAGGGGCACATTCTCAAATTAGGAGAAACTCAGCAAATGATCATCCCCCTCACCCCACAAACTGAGAAACCCCCGTGACCAAACACATCTCCCACACCCTGAAGCTGCCCCACACCTTGGATACTCCCTGGGAAAAGCAGGATGGGATCCCAATATTATGGTTTGTGTACACTAATTTCCCCCCCAGATGGGATTTTGCCAAAACCCAAGGTCTGAAAGGCTCAGCTGTGTGGAGAAGGAGCAGCTCAAGCCAAGGAGGCACCGAGTACCTTTGCTGCTGCTCTGGTCTCAGAATCTCTTTCCTTCATTATTGTAATGCAGCCTTTCATGTGATTTCTCTATGTAACCGATAATGTTCTTGAGCTTGCATTTCACAGGAAAGGTTATTTTTGAAAAGAATAAAGAGAATCCTTATCAACCTACATGCTTGTTGTAGGAATGCCAACTCTCTTACAAGTGCAGGTCCATCCGTTCCTTTATTTTGATGTAAAAAAATCTCCTGGCCTGCAACTACAACATGTAAGAGGCATTGCAGGCAGAACTTGATCTCATCTCACTCTGAAGACAGCAGGGCCTTTCTCCCCCAGAATAAATCCCAAACAAGCCCCCCTCCTGCTCCCAGCTTAACTGGCAGCTTCAGCAAAAAGAGATAAACTTCAACCTATGTTTTCTTTCCAAGCTTAGTCGTTCATTACTTTTTTTTTTCCTCCCACACCTGCCTTGATCCCCTGCAAGAAGCAATTACCCAAATGATATTGTGGCTGGGGATAACTAAATATCCCTCCTGATACAAGGCACTGATATCACAGTGGCTTCTACAGGTCTCAACAGATTTTGTGCAGCATGCCTCAAAATAAAAGGGCCCTCCTCCTAAGTGGTCTTTGAACCTGCCCCCTGTTAAAAGCACAGCTTGCAGAAAGGGAAGAGAAAATGGCAAAATCTCAAGCCTGGAGCATTTGGACCAAGTGCAAATCCCTAAGGAAGGTAAAACACTCGGTTATTTGACAGTTCATAAATGCTGAGGAGTCTCTGTCCTTGTTTAAGATTGTTGGGGGATGAAGAAAAGGTTCAAACTCTCAGACTTTCATTCAGGACAGAAAATCACATTTCTGGGACAAATGAGCTCCCAAACAGAAAGCATTTTTTAAACAACCCTCTATTTTCTTGCACTGCTAGAAAATACAAGTAAATTTCCAGATGAGTGTGGGGTGTCCAGGTGCCATTGGGCAAACACCATTCACCAGAAACTCCACGTGGCAAAGTCTACCCTGAAGGGAGCTGGAGGGGATTCCAGAATCCTGGAGTGCTTGGGGTTGGAAGGGGCCTTCAAGACCATCCATTCCATGGGCAGGGACACTGTACCAGGCTGCTCAGAGCCCCAGAAATGTAAAAAAACGTGTCTGGAGGAGGTCATCACTTATGGCTGCAGATCTGAGCTGCGAGCCCTCAGCAGAGGCAGCGTGGTGAGTGGGAAAAAAACCAAAACCTGCTGAAGGGCCAAGGCATAGATTTTCTGTAATTAGCAGCTGATGCCCATTGATTTTTGAAATAGCAACTCTTTAAAACGAAGCAGGTTGCACAATGGTCCTGGCAGCCAGGGAGATGTGCCTGAGCTCCCAGCTCTGCTCCAGTGACAGACAAAAGTGCCACCAGCACGGCACAGAGCAGCACTGAGGTGTGTCCCCAGTGGAGCAGGGGCTGCCTCTAAACCCCCTCTATTCCAGACCAATTTGTGCAAATAAACACCAACATTTCTGAGCCTTGATTGACTGAAGTCAGTGAGAAGGTCTCTGCTGACTCCACTGGGCTCCAGATAAGGTTCTTCAGTTCAGCAGCTTCCAAAATGCATCTGCTTTTCTGATTTAGTGCTATTGTTTGATGCAGGTCAAAAACCAAACGAGCCTTAATTAGCTTCAAACTCAGTTCCCTGTGTTTACAGCATCCTGGTTTGTAGCTCTGTGCTCCATTCAGGTATGGCCAGCCAGCTGTGAACCCCGGCTGCTCTTAAAATACCTGTTTGTCTCACTGACCACAAAACTGCATTTCTAAATCCTCACATAATCAGAGGTACACTAAAAATAGAGGAAATTCTTGCATATCAGGGCAAGGAAAAAATGCACGCAACTTCTTTGCTCACTGATGCAACCAAAACACCCAGGAGTTATTATAATGTGCATTCCCTTGACAGAGACTTTTATTTCATGCAAATTACTATGATTAAGATTCGAATGCTTTTTTTCCATTTTCGCACATTACTTAATCAATGTGAAGTACTGTGTAAAAATTGCATCTCTTCATAACAGTGATTTTGACCAAGTCAAGTGTTGCTGCTAGAATCCTAATCCAGACTTGTGATTCAATTATCATTTAGAGACTTTCTAAATTCAAATTAAGTTTACGAAAAAAAAAAAAAAAAAAGAGAAAAAGTTAACATCAATATGGATCATTTGTAGGTTTTATCAAAACAGCTTCCTGTTGCAAGGGAATGCAAAACATGTTGGATTCTTTCTGTTTCATTTCCTTCTTTAACTAAACGTGAAAAATATACAGTGCTGCATGGAATGTGAGCATTAAAATTTGTACCCTGGGACACTTCTTGCTCATATTGCATTGTTTATAGTTTATAGGCAGCCATCCTGAGAGCTTGAGAGAATATTTAAGCTCTGGATTTGGGCATCTGATTGAAACAACCAAATTACCACAACTTCATGAGTTGTCTGTTCTTCAGCTGAGTCCCAGAAATTCACCTCATAACCCAGAGCGGGTGTCTCAGAGCTACAACTACCTAAAAAAACAGGTAAAATCTGTTAAAAACCTCCCTGCTCTTGGTGGTCTGCATTAAAATTTAGATGGAATACGCATGTACATGCTGCAAGCTGCCCATGAACTGCAATAATCTCATTATTTCCTGCGTTCTCATGCAGTCAGGTGAAATATTTCATGGTTTTTGTGGGGGATAGATTCACATGGGTGTGAAGGTCATTGGAAACCATGACCTCTTCCACATTCATGGAATCATGGAATGGTTTGAGTTGGAAGGAACCTTAAAGCTCATCCCATTCCAACCCCCTGCCATGGGCAGGGACAACTTCCACTATCCCAGGTTTCTCCAAGCCCCATCCAGCCTGGCCTGGGCACTTCCACATATGCAATTCATACAACTTGGCACTGAAATTCCTCCCTCAAAGCCAGCAGTGCTGGTAGCAAGCACTTTTGGGAAATAAACCCCCAGCTACTCAACATAAAGAATCCAATCAGTGGAGGAGTTGCTACATCCCTTGGCCCCAGAGATAACACAAACTATTCTGGAGAGCATTAGCCTGGAATGCTTAATGTAACGCCTCTAGATTTCACAGGCTAGCTAGAAAATTGCATTTGCATTAATGTTTTTGGCTAATTATTCTCCTACAGCCAGCTAGAAAGGTTACCTGGTCTCTCAAATCTGGTATGTATCTAGTATGCTAGCAATTTCCCTTCCTTTTCATTCCTCACAGGACAGAAATTAGACATTGTCATTCCATATTATTTGCGACATGTTGACATTATAATTTAAAAGGATGCAGCAGTCCCGAACAGCTGGAGAGTAATCCTGAACAATCCTTGACAGTTTCCTTTGGAGGATGAATGCCCCTCCCTGGAGGACTGCACAGTCTCTTATTTTAAACTAACAGCTAATTTTAGACAGTTTGCCCTCTCAGAAATGCACGCCACAGAGACTTCTCTACATGGTGAACAGCAGTGACCAGAGATAAGCACCCACACAGAAAAAAGACAGCTCTGAAATAGATTTTTTTTTTTTTTTGCTCTTCTAAGAGACATGACTTGTTTGCTGGATTGCCTGGTGGAGCCAAGGAGGGGCTCTGGTTGCTGAGCCAGCCCTCCCTCGTGCTGAGCTGGGCTAAAAGTCCTTGGATCCCACACGCACTTTGGTTTGCTGCTCCTCAGTTGAGGGAATTGCTGTAAGTAGAGGGGATTTTTTTATCCCCCCCAGATATCCAACAAGCTCAGCCCACTGGGATTGGAAGTCCTTGCTCCTGGAAGGGAGCAGGAAGCAAACCTGCAGCAGGGTCAGGCTTCATTTCTGTCTCTCACAGGTCTTGGGTGCACGGAGGGATGAGGGATGAGCCAGAAAAGACCTTGGAGGGTGGAAAACAGCTTCATGTGGCTTTGCCTTGTGGGTTGTTGGGAGAATGGAGGAATGGGGGCTAGGGATTCTTGTCACAGACATGTTTTACGAAAAATCCTTTCTTTAGGATTTTTTCTACTGAGAGGCTGAAAGGCCTCAGGAACAAAATGTAAACATTGATTATCTGCTGCTGTGGAATGCAACAGGTGCATCTGTGATTGGTCTCATGTGGTTGTTTCTAATTAATGGCCAATCACAGTCAGCTGGCTGAGACTCTCTGTCTGAGCCACAAACCTTTGTTATCATTCCTTATTTTTCTATTCTTCGCCAGCCTTCTGATGAAATCCTTTCTTCTATTCTTTTAGTATAGTTTTAATATATCATAAAATAATGAATCAAGCCTTCTGAAACATGGAGTCAGATCCTCGTCTCTTCCCTCATCCTCAGACCCCTGTGAACACGGTCACAGATTCTCCTCCTGCTGTGCCCATGGAACAGAGCTCCATCTCCCCTGCCCTCCTGCAGCTCTGGTGTGGCCTTGAGGACAGCTTTAAACACTCCCTACCAATCACTGCTTGTGTCTTTAGCAGTAATACCTCATTTTTTATTTCATCTTTCTTTTTTTATTTTTTTCTCTTTCCCTCCCCCTAAAATCCTGACTTCACATCACCATGCTCCTGGGGCATGCCAAAGGTAGCAGCTTGCAGATCAGACATCAGCCGGGTGACCCCTTTGTCAGACCTGTGCGGTACTTTGGGTTCAGCTCAAGGGTCAGCAAAAACTGCTGAAATGATTCTTGGTTTATTTTCTGTGTGTGGTGGCCTGAGCAGGAGCAGATTTGGCTGGACAAGCAAGAAGCACAGCACAAGTGTTGTCAGGGGAGCTGGGGGCACTGCCCACACAGAAAGGAGCTCTCCCAAAAAGCTGCTTCATGTTTTGATCTTTTCTCTCCTGGGTACAACAGCAAGAGCACAAAAAAACCCCAGAAATATTTCCTGGTTCTTTTTTCTCTAATTAAGAATTACTTCCCTCACCTCTCAAAAATCTAATCTGGGTGTTATACTTTTCAGGAAGAGAATACACCCCCCTTGCAGAATTTAGAGCAGAAAGCTTAAAAATCCAGCTGAGGCGATTTTAAAAACCATTTCGCTGTCTTTATTCTGTAGCTGCAGAACTCAACAAGCCATGCAAAACAAAACCCTGTGAATGTAAGAGACTGAGTGGAGTGATAAAAACCCACCTCTGCAAGGCCTGTGTGGGGAGGACTTGCTCACAAGAGTGGTGCTGCTCCTGTGAAGAAACATTTCCAAGCCCCCAGTAAAGCTGAGCAGGTGTCTTGGTTTGGAAAGCCAGGTGTGTGCTAAGGAAAGCAGGAGACCCCCTGAAATGGAAAATGCAAACCCCCTCCCTCCAAATTGTTATAATTCTGAAATTAAGGGGCTCTCAGACAAAGATATGGGAGCAGGAATAACAATAATTTTATTTATCAGGAAAATTGAAAATACAAATGCAGAGGAGAAGTCAAGACTCATTTTCTTGTCCTGAGACATTCATTGGCCTAAAACCCAGAATCTGAGCTGTATTTTTCACTGAGGACCAGGTGCACCCAGCTAAGAGGGGACCCAAGGAGCAATTCCCCTGTGCACAGACATGGAGGAGACAGTGAAGGAAATTCTCATTATCCTGGGTCCTTCCAAACTCATTCTCAAGCAGTTGTTAGAAATGTGAGCTCAGCCAGTTGCATCTCCAGAAAGAATAAGATAAAACACAATGAAATGGCTTAGCAGAGTTTTTGAACCCTGATATCCCTATTGATTTTCCATGGAAAGCAGGCAGTGATGGACAGTAATAGCACAGTGCCCTCAGGTTGGTTTGCTTATGCTTAGATGCACAATGTGTCTGAACAAGTCCAGTTTTACAAGAAATTGTCCTATGGAGCGCAAATCACCCCTTGTCCATCACAATCCCTCAGATCAGCTCCCACCCCATTATTCTCCTTTGAGTGTTGAGTTGACACAAATCTGTTTTAAAACCTCCGATGTGACCCGGGAATTACAGTGGGAACCACAAGCAAACCAAGGTGTGGGTGAGCCTTGCAAACTCTGCTCTTTAAATGACCTTGAGACCCTCTCTTTATTTCACACAGGCCTTTCCAAACCGTTCCTGGTGGGGAGAAACCAGAGGTGTTGGTGGAAGAATGGCTCATGGGAGGCAGAAGGAAATTCCTGCCTGAGCTCCTGAACCGTGACACCCTCAGAGGGCTCTACCAGAACCTCATTCCCTGCTCTCATCCTGTGACTGGAGGCCTCCTGAAGCTGGTGGAGATTGCTGAGGTGAGGCTTTCTCCTCCAGTTTCTAATATCTGAATGTACAGAGAGACAGTTCTGGCCCCAAATACCCATCCCCAGATCAAGGCTGGTACTAAATGGGAAAGAAAAAACTGTATCTCCCCATCTCAATTCTTTTTTTAGCTGTGAAAATGCATTCTAACATGCCTTTGAATAAGACCTCTCCTGACTTGCTTCATCACTGGCAACAGAATCCATCCCTATCCACCCAGGGCAAAAAGAAAACATTAAAAAAAAAAAAAAAGCCCTCCTTATTTTCTTTCCCCCTCGCACATTTTTCAATTAAAATAGATTTATGCAAGCTATACTGAATGTGCCACAAATCTCTTTGCATGGTTAAAGTTGATTAATTGGGGCGGGAAGTGAAAATTAGGAAATGGCAGCAGCTCCCAGAGCACCAATGGGCTCTCGCAGGCCTTGTGGGTGATGGAGCAGCAGCAGAGGTGCTGGAGCTGGCTCTGCCTGCAGGAGAACAGCCTCCTGCACCTTGGCTTAAACACTCCAGAGCAAAGCTGGGGTGTGGGGGCAGGAGGCTGGCCTCAAAATAATGTGTGCATAATCCTCAAGATAATCAATTTCTTACAGATGTTTTGTAAACTTCCGTGTTCGAGAGCGCAAGCCATAGTACTTTCTAAATCCCCAGGGGTTGTACTTGATATCCATTTGTTATTTCCTAATGGTATTCAATCTTTTTTTTTTCCCTTGGTTTTTTTTTTTTATTTTTTTAATTTTATTTTTTATTTTCTGAAGCTTGCAGCAATAAGCCTGAGCCTCACATCAGCAGTTGCCACCGCCCCTGCCATTCCTCAGTGAACTTTGCACGTGTTTCCATATTCCTTTTCCTTACACTCCCCATAAAAGCATTATCAGGGAAATTCAAAAGCAAGCAGAAAACTGGCATAGCTAATTTAGGCTAATTAGTATGGCAGAAGCTGAGTCTTCTACTTCAGAGGTTCCCATGCCCTCCCATGTCTCCACCTGATCGCCTTGTCCAGCAGCAAACCCAGGAGGCAGCTCCAATTATATCATAACCTCTTCAAACACCAAGCCACTCAAGCTAATTTTATCCTATTAAACAGACTGAAGGATTCAGAAGAAAGGTTCTCCCCCAAAAGCTTCAATTACCAGTGTCCCTGATTACCATCTTTACAATCCTATATGCTACAGTTAAATACTTTTTTGCTTAGTGTTGCTTTCTTGATTTAGATGAAAAGCGAGTATTAAGAGCATGTCTTTTCAACTCAGGCAAGTGACATTCATAAAAAAAAGAAAAGGAAAAGGAAAAAGAAAAAAAGGAGCCTCTCTTGTTATTAGCATGTTTAATCAAAGTCAAGTTTAGAACCGTTCAAAGACAATGTAACTGGGGAAATGTAAACATCCCCTCGCATCCAGTGGCATTTAAAGCAGCCACAGGTAACTGCCAGGAACAGCAGTGATGGCCAAAAGTGTCAGGGCTGGAAGGAAAATAGAATACAGAAAGAAAACAGCATGATCTCCTGAGGAAAGGAAATGTGGAATGGTGCTGGGATTAAATCCCACATCACTAATCAGCAATAAAGAGAGAAAACAGCCCAAGGGAGCTGGGCTGGTTCATCCTTCCTGCAGCAGCATGGGGTGGCTGTGGGCACACTGTCACACCTGGCCAAGCACTCACCTGGGTCACAGGTGTGCCTGGCCCCAGTGCCAGGGTGGGACTCCCTTTCTCCATTCCTGTGACTGCTCTTAGGGCCAGGAGTTCACTGGAGAACAGCTGGAGAACAGCTGCAGAACAGCTCCCCATGTTCGTGGCCTGTGCATCCTCCCAGGGGACAACAGAGGGGAAAATGGAAAATACACACACACACACACAAATGTATATATATATATATATATATATATATATATATACACACATTTATTTATTTATTTATTTATTTATATATACACACATACATGCATACATATATATATACATATACATACATATATATATATATACACATATACACATATATATAGATATATATACATATACATATATATATACACATATATGCATATATATATACAGATATATATACATATATGTATTTCCCATTTTCCCCTCTGTTGTAGAGGGGAATATATATGTATGTATGTATGTGTATATATTTATTTATAAAAATAAATAAATAAATATATATGTATAGACATATATACATATACATTCACATATATACACCTATATACACCTGTATACATATATACATATGTGTACACGTATATACATATATATGCATGCACACGCATATAAATTATAAAGAAATATTCCATTTATATATATATATAAATATATACATATACATATGTATATATATAATATATATATTATATTATATTATATTATATTATATTATATTATATTATATTATATTATATTATATTATATTATATTATATTATATTATATTATATTATATTATATTATATTATATTATATTATATTATATTATATTATATTATATTATATAAACTGAACCTGGGGGAAGTTCAGCTGCTGGCAGTACCATTTATATGGTATGGTATATGGTATATGGTATATACTGAAAGCATGTATGTGGAAACATCACAAGGATTTTTATCACCTAGGAACTTCCACAGCACAAATCATAACAAAACCACACCTCGCATTTTTAGAAAGGAACTTATTCTTTGCCTTCCCCAACTAGACTAATTTTGCTTATTCCTCTTCTTCCACTGGCAGCAATTGTTTCAAACACACTCACAGCTTAATATTCTTTTTTTCTTTTGGGTCATCCCATCTTGTTAGCTCCCAGCCCATCACAGGCTGGAGGTATTTGGGGGTTGGATTTCACTGCTGATCTACTCCTCCTTGCAGTTGAAAATGAGCATTTTTTTCCTCTAGAAACAAACAAACAAACAAACAAACAATTTCTGTCGTTTAACAGAAATTGAATGAGTATCACCCAATTGCCCACACTCCGGGTGATAGGGAGGTGCCATTGTCTGAGAACAATGATTCTCATGCAAATGAAACAACAGCTAAACAAGAATCCTCCCTATCTCTGTTTGGGCCAATTTTCTTAACGTTTCAGCAGAGCTTAATCTGTTGGCAGAAGTGTTTAGGCCCATTAACAGCTAAAGTCACAGAGTCCACAACTCACCCTGCTGACAGTAAACACGGAATTTGAGGAATGGCCTTTAAACAATGGCTAAGCCACAAACCATTTTGTCATCAAATGCTGTGAAAGGCATACGGGCCGATGATTTTCTTCCTTGGGTTACAGCGATTTGAAAGGCCCCGAGTGCCCAGCACCCTCCGGGCTTGGGTTACAGCTGTTTTATTTGCCTTTCCAGCCCTGTGCTGCAGGTGTGCTGCCCACGAATTGCTCATTCCAGGGCTTCATATTATTTATTTGTGTTGACTTGGAGGCCAGGGCCACCCTGTGCTCAGGACAACGCCAAGCTCTGTGTCCTGCAGGGCAGATTCCTGGATTTAATTGTGTTCAGGGAATCCTGTGCCTAAAAATCCCCCATTGCTGAGGAGCTTTAAGATCCCTTTCCATCCTGCGACTCTGTTCCTGTGGAAAAGATAAAATTTATCAAGGGGGAGAGAAACACGTGGTAATTTCTGAATAATGGATCGATAAATAAAACCCAAAAGGCTTGAATCCTGGCAGCGGGGATGGGGATGGGGATGAGGATGCTGGGGCTGCTCACCCGTGTTTCCCAGTGAGAAGCTCTTCTGGGCAGTGCTGCAGGAAATAAATTTGAACCCCACTGCCTGAATGGCCCCTCAGTTTTCCCCCTTTCTCTGGGAAAAGAAGCACCAAGGGATGGCAGATTGTTGGAATGTTGGGGGACACAAGACAGATGATGGATTTTGGTTGACATAGGAGATGTGATAACGGGATGCCTTGACAAAAGCAAATGGAACTTTGAAAATTAGACCTGGATTGCAAAGAAGATTCATCCCCATCTCTCTCCATCACCGACAGCGATGGATGCAACCCCAAAGAGATTTTTCCAAACTTCTCAGGAGTTGTTTGGAATATTCATCTCTGGAAACTCACAATGCCAACCCCATCTGCCTCCCAGGCACTTTTCTGGTTTCTTCCCAGGACAAACCAAAGAACAGGGAAGGGAGGAGAGGGATGAGGAGCAGGGCAGGTGTGGAATGTTCCAGCTGCACACCCAGCTATCCCACATTTTGATTTGTTCAGCCTCCTTTCAAACTGTGCAGCATCCACCACTGCCGTGAGGAATCCCCATCCGTGTTAGCAGGGAATGAGAGAGAAGGAAGGGAAAAAAAAAGATGGAAAGTGGGAAAATTGGCTGTGCCTGGCACCAGCATGGAGATCTCTTCATCATTCCACAGCTCTGGAATGCCACGGTTCCCTCCTCCACCTCTGGCATTCATTGCCATTGAGGGCAGGTGGAAACACGAGGTTATTTTGGCATGGTGACTTCTGAGCAACACTTCGGCAATTCCTCGCCCCAGCCTTGGTGAAGATTGGTGCAAAGCAATAAAAAGACATTTTTTTCCCCAGTTAATTAGTTCTGCAGCCAAGATTCTGGAGTTTGTTGGAATATAAGTGAAATGAAATGAAATGAAATGAAATGAAATGAAATGAAATGAAATGAAATGAAATGAAATGAAATGAAATTAAATTAAATTAAATTAAATTAAATTAAATGATGAAATTAGATTTAAATCAACAAAATGAAGTGAAAAAATTAGTAACATAAAATAGACTTTTAAAAAAAAAAAGTAAAATTAAGAACGCTCGTGGCCAAATTTTTCTGCCCTTCCAGTTTTTTCTGTAAATGCTACAGTGCTTCATGGAAGTTTTCTAAAATGAAAAGGTATCAGTCAGTCGATTAAACCATGTTATTCCTTGATGCCAGATTTGTTTCATTTATATCTTTAGATCACCACGGTTACAGTGACACTGCTGCCAACTGCTAATTAAATGTGGGAGGAAAGGTTTGTGAGCCCTTTTTTTTTATACAGATGGCAATTGGGAACTGCTCTGGTGCTGCCAGTACCAAGCCACAGGGGTGAGAGCAGAATTAGATTTTTCCCAATTTTTCTTCCGTACAGTTGTGAGTGATGGGGTTCCAGACAGCCTCACCTGTGTGAGGAGGTGGCTGCTGGGTGTGGCATTGGATGGTGGCACAAAAACTCATCCCAGCTCCTGCTGTGGTGGCCCCATCCCACCTTTCAGCCCCTCACAGGAGCATTCAGCTCCAGCTTTCCAAGCTGATGTGAACAGATGGAGAGGCTGGGCATGAATTATGTGAATGAGAGCTGGAAGCACAAGGAAAGGATGAAAATTAAGAGTTCAGCACGGAGCAGACACCTTTATCAGCAGCAGCAGGACCACAGGGATGTATTTTCCCAGAAGAGTGTGACAGCAGCACTCCACAAAGTTCACTTTTTGCTGGGCTGAAAGCTCTTTTCTCTATTTTTAACATACTACAGAGCCCCTATAATTCCCAAAATGCCAACCAGAAATACTCCTTGGTAACAAAGTGGAGTTTATGCAGCAAGCAAGCCTTTGGATCTACAAGGCAGCATCAAAGAGGGGATCTAATGAAATTTTAAAAAGGAACAAGCCATAAAACTCAGATCAAAGACTCTGAATCGTTTTGCTTATTTCTGACAGACCTGAACATTTCTTGGGAGAGTTTCTTCTGAAAGAAATAAATAAACCACCCTCTTAAAGCCACAGCAGGACATTCCCCCATACATTTACATAAATAGACACACACACACACACACTTATGTATACAGATAAAATGCCCACAGAAAATCAGTTTGCAAGATTTGATTCTGCAAGACTTTGCTCAGGATGTCTGGATTTGGATGAGGGAGAGGGGCCCAGAGTGCCAGGCTCCAGAATGAGGAGAAACAGCTGCCTCATCTGGCTTAGCAAGGCATTTATAAGGGACTGATCTCAGGGTGCACAGCAGAGGTGTTGAATGAATCATGAAATTGAATTTATTAGAATTATCAGACAGACAGACAGACAAGAAAAATCTGACTTGTATTGAGCGTGCAAGGACATGCCATCTAATTTGGAATTTTTCACTCCCCTTTTAGAAATTCAAAAGATTCTGGATTCACAGCTTTCCTTTTTTAGGGGAAGGTACAGATTGAAGCTGGATATCTTGCTGGAAAAGTATTTCTTTTTCTGGGTGTTATCAGAAGTGACAGTGATCTCAGCTTAGTCCAGATAATCAGAACGTGCAATCAGACACCACACGGTGTTTCTGCCTGCAGGTGAGGCCAGAATTAAAACACCTGAGTGACCCAGGGGCCTTTGGTGGGCACCAGAGCCCTCTGTCCATGGCCAAGGTTCTCTGCTGCAAAGTGAGGCAGAGATGGGCTCAAAATTCACCTCTCCATGGACAGGGTGGCATCCCAAATGTGGGGTTCCAGTTTTGGGGAGTGCTAGGATCTCCTTCTGGGTTACCTAAACCCAGCCACTCAAACTTGGCAAGCCCAAACTTCCACCTCAAACGTGAGCATGGCATGAATGGAGCAGTGAAAGTTAATCAGCATCATTAAATCTGTCAGAGCAGCAGGTTATTAAAATCACCACCATTCACTCTTGGAAATGGGAACAAAAAATTATGCCCTGGCTTTCTGAGCCTGTTTGTCTTGTTTTCCCACACTGCTCATGAATTACTCCAGTATATTACAATGTCCTCTATCCATCTTCATTAGCATTGTGAGCAAATTGTATTGGGCTGTAATGCAGCAGGTTTTTTTGTATTTTCTTTTTTTTTGGTATTGTACAAACATACACGGTGTACAGAAAATGGGCAATTTAATATGAAAAGAATAGTGTGCCTCAGAATTTTTATTTTCTAAACAGTCATTTCAGTTGGGAATTATTGCACGATTTGTGCATAATTTCTCATGGATAGTTATTTAAATATAAATAGGGAAAATATGTAAGTCCATATGGCGGCTATCTACCCTTTCTTGATGCTTCTCCATATTTTTAATAGTGCAATAAACAAAAGATAAAAACATCTCTAAGCCACACACTAGTCAAAAGAAGATAATTGTGCCTCTATGTGTTTATTGTAATTTGAATGTGCTTCAATTAACTTTCCTCAATATTTCCCAGTTCTTTTAAAAGAAACTTAAATTGGTTTTTATTTTGTGAAATTTGTTTTCTGTGCAATAAGGAAAAAAAAAAGAAAACCACAATGCCTTTGTTTACCTCATTATGGATACATCCTATGCAGGAGTGAAGCTCAAACTCTTTATTCCCAACAACCTTTATTTTATTTTTTCCATTCTCACATGCTTCTTATCATACTTTAAGCAAAAATACCAAATTTCTAGTGCTCCCGAGGAAGAGGCAACTAATCATCACTCAATATATCACATATCAAAGTGTGGTGAAACATTAAAATGGCAGAAAAGCAAACTCTTGCACTTTTGCACTGCAGTCACTTTTAAAAGATGAGAATTTATTACCCTTTCCTCCTCTAAATCATCAGGGCCACCAGAACAGAGAGAATATATCTGGAATGCTTGTTGTAATTAACCTTGGGGCTTTTATTTAAACAAGGTCAAACATTTTAACAGCTTTATAAATCAAGGTTGGGTCCGCGTGGCTCTACAGCATCAGGCTAATGACAAAATGCACGCGGAATACTTATTAAACAGCATTTATTTACAGGAAAAAAAAAATATCCTGCAGGCTTCAGGGGCCACACCCCCAGGCAGAGCTGGCACTGGGGATGGATATCCAGCTCCAGCCCCGACCAAAAGGCCCAAGGTGATCTCTGGAATGCTGGAATGTGCTTTTTTTAGTGGCTTCCAAGGAGCCCAGCTCCAGGTATGGGCAAATTAGGTCACCTGCAAATGAAGTGCATTTTAAATGTGATTGCAAAATTACAGGAGGTAGATTGCAAACATCCCAATATCTGCTGTTCCTGTCCTTAATGTTGTCTGATTTTTATTTACTTCTCTGAGTCAGCCAAGTTTTACTGGAAGGAGAAGGAAGGAGGACATGTGAGTTGAGTAAGATGAGCTACTGCCTCACAGTGAACATTAACCAGTCTCTAAAATTAACACCTTTGGATTCCTCCAGCCATTCTGGGTTATCTCCTCCTTGTTCATAAAAAGTGGCCTTTATGAGTAATTTTTTTTCAGCATGGGGAACATCAGTATTTCCAATTTACATTGTAAATAAACAACAGCTTTCAAGTCACCCTGGTTCATAGTTTCACACTCTGTTCAGAGTCAATATGAAGAATATCACAAGTCACAGTGCCTGACACAGTTCCTTTACCTGGTGCTCCTCTCCACAGGCATCCCTTACCAAAAATCCTCTCTGAAGTCAAGGAGGTCCACGAGGACAAGAGATGGTCACCTTTATGTGTGACCCTCCTGATGCCTTGGGAAGGCTGAGCTAGAACAGAGACTGGACAGAGCTAAAGAATAAAGCAGGGATTTATTAAAAGGCCTCAATGGATCCACTTTGGGCAGCATAAGAGCCCAGCCAGGGCTGCACCCAAGATGAACCAAAATGGTCACAAAATGGACAACTGGTCACAGGGTCTCACTTTTATCAGTTTTGCTCCATTTGCACCTTGCAGTTCATTGTCCCATTCCAGCTTTAGCCCTGCAGTCCCACCCTGCTTGTTTTTCTCTCTCCAGCCCACGGTGTCTGTGCTCCTGGGCTGAGATTTGGATCATTTGTCCTTGGTGCCCAGCTGGAGCAGGAATTGTTTTGTCTCCCTGCTCTGTGCACAGAGCTCACCATCCCCTCATATGGAGCCCAGACCGACACACTGAAGAGGCACAGAACCTGAAAAATAGAAAAGCTCAAACCTGAGGCATCACTCCCAGCTGTAAAATACCCAGCATCCTTTCCCTAAATGGCTCAGGTAATTTCTCCTCAAATATTTCTTGGCTGTGAAATGTTTTTTTCTCAGCCTCATGGTGTATGAATTACCCAGACCACACTCCATGCTCACTCTCCTGAATTTCACATCTGGTTTGCCACGACCACCTCCCACTATGAGCTCTGGGTGCCTGAAAACTTTGGTGTTGCTGCACCTGGGTCCTAAACCTAAACCTAAACCTCATCCCTGTCACCTGGCCACAGAGTATTCTGTCATGGAAGCACAGGATGGTTTGGGTTAGGAGGGACCTTAAAGATCATCTCATTCCAACCCCCAGCCAAAATCACACCCCACCAACAGTGAGGGTGAAGAGAGAAACACTTTCCAGCATCTGCATTTACAATTTTAATTGACTTCTCCTCCTTAATTTGCTCCCCTCCTTTGCCCTCCAATACTGAGCATTCTCGCTGCTGTAGAAACCCCCAGGAAAAAAACAAAAACCACCAAAAATCGACAAACAACAGTTGTGCTAAATAAGATTTTTATGTGTGGGTGTTTAAGTGTCTGCATGAAGCAAATTTCTACCCTCTCCTCATCAGAAAGGGAAGGGGACCATGTGAGTGATGTGACCAATTACCGCCGAGCGCCCCAGAGCAGCTCCTGAATATTCACGTCCAATTGCTCCTTGGGTGGAACAATTGGTTTGAGCACTCTGAAAAGGCAATGATGTCAAATGTGCGGCGTGATTAAACGCGGCGAAATTACCAGCCGTTCAGCTGAAAGAGAAGCTCTGTTTCCCTCCCAGGGTGATTCTCCTCTCGAGTTTTGCTCTGGTGGGAGCAGGGAACACTCAGATCTGTCAGGGGCAAAGGTGCAGCTGAGTTTTGGGGGCAGCGCGGACAGGGATGCTCATGGGAGCTTTGCTAAGGGCGCACCAAGCCAAAATCCTGCTCTTCACCCTCATCTTCCTGCAGAACCACACCTCCACCCTAGCTGGAGCAAGGCAGGGGTGAATTTTGCAAGCACACCCCGGTGCAAATGTGATTCCAATCCAGGATTTTCAGGGCCAAGTGTCTGTGGGTTGAATTGTCCAGAGAACCAGCAGGCTTTGCATGTTCCATCAATACCACCCACATTTGGGAGCTTCCTGAATAGGCAGAGAACACCCCAAACCCTCAGTCCTGCTGTTTGGTTCATGCCTGTTTCTATCATCACTGAAAACGGCTTATAATTATAAAATACAGATCATTAATTCTGCCACGCTATTTTAAAAATGCTTGTACAACATATCATACTTAGTTCTGTGAGTGACTCATACCCATCCAAGCGTTTTTTGTTGCAGCACACAGAGCAGTGTGTGCTTCCCAGATGGCAGAAGGGAGCTGGGAGCAGCCGTGAGGAGGAAGAAGGGAATGCATCCTGCAGGATCACATCTTCTGCTGAGCCCCTGCCAGGGAGAGGCCCACAGGAGCACTGCCCAGCTCCAGCTGCCCACGTGTGAACCCACCTCTGGAATCAGTTTCTCTCCTCCTGGCCCCCCTTTGGGGAAGGTGATTCACATTATTGTAAAAAAAAAAAAATAGTTTTTTTTTCTTCTTAACAAGCTATTGCCACACATTTTGTGAAAGTGAAAAAAGGCTTCTCAATACAGAAGCCTAAAATGATGAAACAGCCTTTAAAAAATCCTCCCTGAAACTAGAGAACTTTTTCTTTTCCATCCTTTCTTCTTGTTTCCTACCCAGAGATCTGAGCTAATTTTCCTTATCCATAGGCTCCCCCATGCCCTCAAAAAAAAAAAAAAAAAAAGGGGGGGGGAAGACTGTATTCACTAATTATACATCCTGAAAAGAATTTGGTTCAGTGTAAGATGATCCTAGTGATATGCTAATCCTTTTTTCTGCTTGGTGCAGCCTGAAGCCTGTGTCTAACATTTTTTTCAACTGTATGACAATAAAAGTTGTGGCAACAAAAGGAATAAATGGGCAGCTAAAGAAGGTATAGCTGAAACACATGGCAGACCAGTTCTCTCCTCTCCTTCTGGCTGCTCTTTTGTAGGCTCTGGTTTGGTATCCTCAAGTCAATAGCCGAAAGCCAGCCACCTTAGCAACTTAGTATGACACCCAAGCCCTCTCTCTTTACATTCATGAATAGTCAGCAAGCAGCAGACAAAATAGAACTAATCTTTTTTGACAGAATTGTTCAATTTTAGAGGAAAGGCTTTTGAGGCACCTTCCATACATTTGCAGAATATGAGGCAACAATGGCCACCACCACATTTTGGACAAAAGGACGACCAGGGGTGCGGGCGCGCGCACGCACCACGGCCGTCAGCAGAAAATATTGCAGCCAAGTTCCAGCCACTGCAGGATGTGCCCATTGTTAGGGGGAAGGCTGGCAGGCAGGAAAATAAATAAATTAAAAAAAAAAAAAAAAAAAAACAAAACCAAAAAACCTCCATTGTTTTGTTGCTGATTATTAAACATACACATCCCGATAATGCGTGATTAGGGTTATTTGTCTCGATTAGCCCAAGTTAAGGGAGCTGATTAATATCCACTCTATAATTTCCTGTCATAGGCTGATAACTTCATCCTTTTTTTTTTTTTTTTCTCCCTCTCTTTGGACCAATGAATCTTATTGCAAAACGCATTCAAAATCCTGCAGGTTCTCGCCTGCATTTAAAAGCTGGTTTTGCCATTTCGAAATCCTGCCACTCACAAGTCCGGTGTGTACAGGGAAGGGCACTCCTGCTTTTCCCTTCTCTTCCTTCCATTTAATGCAAGCATATCTCTATCTCCAAAGAGAGAAAGCAGGGAAGAGATAATAATAATAATAATAATAATAACAATAATAATAATAATAATAATAATAATACTAATAATAATAATAATAATAATAATAATAAATTAATACAATAATACAATAATTATGCAATAATAATACAATAATAATAATGATAAATGCACCCAGTCTATGGGCAAAACCAGAAGTTAGCAACATGGTCCATGCAGCTGCAACACTGCATTTAAAATTCAGTTTACTCCTAGGAAGAGGGCTAATCCTGCCCCTGTAATTCCCTACAGCCAAAATGTACCCCCCTCCCTGAGTGACAGTGCAATGCAAAGACACTCGCACGCTTATCTTCCCCAACCAGATGGCCGACTTGGATCAATGCACACACGCCACGATCAATGGGAGCGATAAAGAATTAGGAAAACAGTGGTACATGCTCCCAGAAAGCTTGTACACTGCATAATTATTTTATGATTCTACACATGGCTACATGTGATACTGGAGTCAAGAAGGAAAAGGATAATTAGAGAGCCAGAAAAGCACCCGTACTGCACTACACACTTTGTCAGTCAGCAGTTCCCACTCGGCTCAACTCGCCGCCCTTATCTCCTCTCCTGCCCCCTTGCAAACGAATTTAGGGAATATGTAAAATATTAGGGGGAGGCGGCTTCTGGGTTACGGGCACGGGATACGGGAGATTTTCCTGTCCTGTGATACGGCAGCAAAAAAAAGTTTTTGTGCGAGGGTGGGATGGGACTGTGTGAGCATCACCCAGGGGTGGCATCCCAGAGCACCCGAACCTTTCCAGGGCTTTGTTGGGAGAGGGACACATCCCCATCCAGTCAGTAAAACACAGCTGCACCGTTCCTCTCCGCGTCTGGGGTTTTTTCCCCCCTCCTTCCCTCCCCGGAACGATTTGGTGATTGGTTCCTTGTATCCAGCCCGTTTTGAAGAGAAGGGCAGGGGAGGGGGCAGGAAAGAGCTGATGGAACGACACAGAATAAATATCAAAGCTGGACGGGATCTGGGTGGCAAAGAGCACATGAGCAAGATGAGGGAGCAGAACAATGCCAGGCAGAGCGCTGCCCGCGCTGGCAAGGCTGGCAGTGCTTCCAAAAACACCTCGGTGTCACCGCCTGATGCCACCGAGACACCGCCACCTGCTCGTCCCACCCGCACCAGTGCGACGCCACCCTTTGATTGCTGCTGGGGACAAGGGGATGGGAGGCACCACACAGACAGGACCTTCCTCGAAGAGTTCAAAAAAGGACTGGATGTGGCACTTGCTGCCATGATCTAGTTGAATTGTTAGAACATGAGTTGGACTTGATGATCTTACAGGTCTCTTCCAACCTTGAATTTCTGTGATTCTGTGATTCCTGCTGGTGGGACCTGGCATAGCGAAGTCATGTTGTAAATGCAGAGTTGCAGGGGTAGAAAATGCCCAAAATGGGTTGTGGAGGGTTCATCAACCAACCAACCAACAAACCAACCAACCAACCAACCAACCAACCAACCAACCAACCAACCAGTCAAGGAGCACGGGATGTGATGGAGAGCTGGAGCTCTGGGTGGAATGGGACAGTCACCAGTGTCCGTTCTGCAACTGCTTTTCCAGAAATGTCACCTCTGGAGACCATGGTCCTGAGATACCTGCCCAGGTCCTTCTGCAAGGAGAGGCTCACCCTGCATCCTCTCACTCTGTCCCAGCAAGGGACTCAAACAAGATCCAAACAGCATTTTTCAGTAAATAAATGGATAGACATTGTGGTGGTGACGTGTTTGGAAATGTCCTTTTTAAACACAAGGCTTTAAATTGGGGTCTCTCCTACTGGCATTTGACTTGAGTCAAGACCAAAGCCCAGAGCCCTTCTGCTGACATGTGGAGCAAAACATCTCTGAGGTGCACTCCAAAAGCACATACAAGTCACCCCAGAAAGCATCTGCACTTCATTCATCCCCTTACTCAAACACAGCTCACTGGACAGGCAGAGGCCGCAAAATTCAAGGTTTTGAGTAGGTTCATGAGTAGAAACCACCCCTGTGGACCTGTGTGTGGGGCTGGACAGGTGATCAGGGGACACCCCCTGTGCCACAAGTCACTCACTGAGCTGTGCCTGCAGCTCCAGCCATGAACACTTCTGTGCTGGTGGCACCAGTGAGGAAGGGCATGAAGATGACACTTAGAGACTCCTAATCAAGGCACACTCGCTCAAGGGACCACCTTGGTTGGGATTTAAAAATCCTGGATCATTTATAATCCTTTACAATGGGATTCCACCTGCTATAACCAGCCTGCTCTGATGGGTGCTGACCTTCACATGGTGCCCCAGCAGCACTGTTGCACCTAGCAGGTGTGCATTGACCAAAGTCTTGGACAGACAGATCTCTGGAAGAGGTAGACAGTGTGTAAGCTAAGTCGCTGTTTTAACCTCTTAATCAAAATGTGTCTATGAAAAAAAAAATCCAACTTTTTGGACAGACATGAAATTTTTGTTGGCACTTCTGTTTCTTTTGATACTTCAGAGCTATTTATGGAAAACCCCTATAATATTTCCTTTCTTTTAAAATTGCCATTTTTGGGTAAAAGTTTTATTAAAGACTTATCTCAAATTGAATGTTTCTCCTAGAAATTAAAAAAAAAAAATCTCAGTTTTAGTTCTCAAATTTCTTCCCTTTTTTTAATGGTCAAATAACAATAGGAGCTTCAGATAGAGAAGGGAATTGTTTCCAAAATTTCTCATGAGAAATAATTGCCTCCACTAATCATTGCTCCCACAAAGAAAAGGTTCTTTAGTGACACAGGTTCTGCCTTTGGAGTTGGCATCACACTGGGTAACAGCATAATTAGAAACAGAGAGATGTAATAACTCTCCAGGCTGGAACTGATCTGTGCGAGATCGGGTTTGCCTCGCTTGGAGATGGACTATCCATTTCTGGAGTGCAGTTTAATTACTTCTGTGGTAGCAGGTGGTAAATTCTGCATCTCCCCTGAATGAAAAGCTCCTCTTCTCCTCAGCCCAGTTCCCTGCACCTGTGCTAGGTCCATCCTCCTCCTCTCTGGGTGTGTCTCTGGTATTTTCCTGGTGTAGCAGCTTCGATGGACAAAATCCATCCTTTTTTTGGGTAAGAGAAGACCTGGAGCCACAGCTGCAGCCAAAGAAAGCACATTGCCACTCAGAAAGGATTTTTTCCAACCTTCTGTGTATTAGTCAGTCCTTCTAACACAGAATTTAATAACCTGACAGATGCCTTAAATTTTGGCATCTGCTTTGGTTTCCTCAGGACAGGCAGGGATGGCTAAAAGATGTGGGACACCTTGGCCATGTCTGCTGTTTCTTGGCCAGGCTGCTGCCAGAGGTTTTAGATATCACACAGATATCAAGGTGTTGTCTCTAGAATGGCTGGATCATCATCCTTTTTAACACCCCTGTGTGTCTGTCCTCTGGTGGGGCTGGTCCCTGCCACTCAAGGAGTAATTTGAAGTTCCCATTCCATGGCCCCTGCTCTGCATCAAGACTGGGAGTGCAAATGAGCATCCTGTCATGAAAGAGGGTGTGAAAACCACCTGGGACCAGCCCAGAAGCTCAGCAGAGCAGCCCAGGACCCCAGCCCTGCTGTGGATCCTCCCTGTGATGGGAGCTCCATGTGGAAAGCCCCCTGACAAAGGAGAACCTCCTGATAAAGGCTGCTATGAAGAGTTTCATGCAAACCTCTTCCACAAAATCTCAGAATCATAGAATCCCAGAATGGTTTGGGTTGGAAGGGAGCTTCAAGTCCACCTGTTTCAGCCTCCTGCCATGGGCAGGGACACCTTCCACTATCCCAGGTTGCTCCAAGCCCTGTCCAACCTGGCCTGGAACAATTCAAGGGATGGAGCAGCCACAGCTTCTCTGGGCAAACTATGCCAGGGCCTCAGCACCCTCACAGGGAAGAATTTCTTCTTAACATCACATGTAAATCTCCTCTCTGCTAGTTTAAAATCCAACAAATATAGACAAATCACTTGAAAGAGAATAACTCTGCAGATCTGTTACAAGAGGGGAGCCGAGGTACCTTTGGTGCCTCTCACAGCAAGTGCAGGGTGAGACATCACATTTCTGTGGGTGACAGCACACAACACTGATGGTGTTCCTAATGACTTGCAGGAATTGCTGAAATAAAAATATAATTTACTTCTTAACTATTGAGAACAAATTAGAATTAAATTGTCCCAGAAGCAAGTAGGCTGGCAGAGAAGCAAGCAACAATTTTTTTTTTTTTTTTTTTTTTTTTTTTTTTTTTTTTGTCTCTTGCAAAGCTAAATAGCAAATTCTCTCTCCTCTCTTCCCTTATTTCCTGCTTAATTTTAGGTTCCAGTTTTGGCCTTGAACAGTAAAGCTGTTATCAGAGAGCAGTGCCTTGGACTCATGGAGGCTCTCAGAAAATATTGGTGCCATCTTCCATAAAACATTTTAAACACATGCTATTTGTTTTTAGTCTCCCTTCTGGTTTTACACCCTACAAAGAGGACATTTAATATGTACAATAGAATTAATAGGCATGCAATGTAAGCAGGACTTACATTCAAAATACACTTCCACAAAACAAAGGAGCAGCTGTGAAAATGTAGAGTCTGCTGAAAATTTTCTACTTGGGTATCACATTTGCTAAAAGATTTACTCTGCAAAGTTTTATCTAATTTCCCATTCATTCAATTAAGGAGAGAGATAAATTCCCAGATCCCAAGAGATTAGGGGGAACTATGTTTAGCTCCCCCTTAGCCTTGCAATCCAGCCCATGTTCAGTTTCATGATTATCACTCTGAAGCTTGTGTTTTACAGGCTCTGGGCTGCTGATAGGGGAGCACCTCCATCTCCCACCAAACCCAGAAGGATTGGGAAGTCCTCAGGGTGGCACAGATCCCTCCAGGTCAGGAAGATTCCAAGCACATGGGACAAAACACCCCAACCAGCAAGGCCACGGCAACTTAGTGAGGGTTGGGTTTTGGGCAACCTGGTTTAGGGAAAGCTGTGGGGATTGGAATTTTGGAGCTAGGTGGTCTTTAAGGTCCCTTCAAACCCAAACCATTTTAGGGTTTTACAGTTCTGGGAGTGGTATTTCAGCTGTTCTGGAAGGAATGGGCGAAGTTCATGGATTACCAAAGATTTCAGTGCAAGAAGCAAACACACACCAAAATGTCTTAGAAATGAATCACCTGCTAAAGCAGAGGAAAACAGATGAAGTTAAAATTAATCACTGTTCTCCTGGTATCTTTTATCAGCCTTCATATCCTTTATCAACTTGCCTAAGCAAAGACACCACTATTTTTTGGAACAAAACTAGAAACACTCACCAATGTTTTGTTGAACAATCAGTCGAGAATTCTGCTTTTAATCACTGGGGTAGTTGTTTTCTGGAGTCAGCTCCCTGTTTAAATGGAAATATGGATCTGGTGGCGGGCAAATGGGTAGAAAGGTTGAACATGGAGATGCTCATCCTGAAAACACTGGGCTTTGAAGGCGATTTCTGCCCATCTCATGCATCAGGAGAAGGCAGAGCTGAAGTGTCCCCATGTCCCACCACTCAGTCAGTGCCTGGGAGTTTTTGCAGCACAAACACAGAGCTGCTCTTGCAGCTTGAATTTATAATTATAACAAGGATTCTGGGTTGCAAGGGTGTTTCCTGCTATTCACACCTCCCATGCTTCTGTGGTGAATGGGGACGGGCAATTCCAGCACCCCACAGACCAAAGGGAAACTGAATTTCCTGCAGTCCTGGTAGGCAAGGTGTCCTCAGGCCCTTTTGTTCCAATCACTAATGAACAGCACAAGTGTGGAGCAGCAGCTCCTTCATGCATCCAAGGCAAAGCATTTGGCAGCAGGTTTGATGAGACCATTACCTCTCACACTGATCTGCATTGTCTCAGAAAGTTCTGATTTTCATCCATTCTTCATTCATCCCTAAACTTCTGCTTGGATTGAACATTCTTTGAGGACAAAAAGTCTTGTTGGTGAGGGATTTGTTTCCCTTTAAAAGCCACAAACAGGCTGTGGCAACTGTGATATTTCTCCTCCTGCTGCTGCAACTACCACTATAATTGGAATTGAACCTCTCTTGATAGCTTGATGAAGAATTAATTTGTAAAAAGCATCCTCAGGTATGGAGAAACTTGCAGATTTGAGCCTCAGATAACAAACATGGTTATTTGACAAGCACTAATATAAAATGTTGGCTCCTTCATGTTTCAAAGCAGGAATACTTCAGGACACTAAACAGACTTTCTTGGATTTTGATGTCTGTTTGTAAAAAAATGAATAAAACAAGGCAAAGGCTGGAAAAGACCAAAGATTTTATTCTAAATGTTACCAGAAATTTCTGATTAGACATTTGTGAATACACTGCCTGGTTTTAATAGGCTTAGAAACATCATCAGCAATTAATGGGTGAGCCAGAACGATGCTGCACAGTCAAGCAAGGGTAACTGTGCTCATTATATTCCCAGAGATGCCGCTGATCAAAAAGGAAAACACTGCTTTCCCTGAAGTTCCTGCACACTCTTTAGGTGGAATCAGCGCTGAGTTCACAGGCAATAATCAGGCAAAGGAGCTGCTCACCAACCTGTGCTGCCTCACACACCCCCAGCACTCACAGGAGGTCTCACACTTCATGTGAGTATCTTTTTTTCCAAGGCTATCTCTGGGTTTTTTTTTTAGCCATTTCACCTGAAATAGCCACGTTTATCCCTCAAGGAGCAACGCCAGCCTCTGGTCATTCTGCATTGTGGAGGGCAAATGTTGAGGGCAGCAGGGGGCGTGGATATGTCTGCTTATAAACTGCTTTGTGGAGGCAAAACATCCCAGTGAATTTACTAGGAAAGATGAATATGGTGGAACCCCATTATTACAAAAAGTGAAAAAAAGTGAAAAAGCTTTTTTTTTTTTTTTCTACAGTGACATAATTACAGTCACCCAAGAATGTAAGAGGCAATGTCTGCAGGCAGAGGGTAAAAGCTCAGCTGGCACAACTGGAAATAGGGCAGACAAACCACATTCACAACAAAAACTGTCGTTGTTTTTCTAACCCAAAAATTTAGATTTTTTTGGGATTCTGGGATTCTGAAGTCTGGCTTTGCCACTGCTGCCTCTTTCCAGGATGGGACAACCTGGACCACCCTGAAAAATTGCAACTCCCTCTGCAACCAAAGGTCAGCAGTGGTGACTCCATAAAGGAATTGCTGCCTTTGTTTGGGCCTTGCTCTGCATATGAACAAGCACTTCACCCATTCCCCTCAGCCTGGCCTCTCATTTCCATAATTACCTGCATTTATTGCTCACTGTGAATATGATGCATTTAATGCCTCCATTTACCCTGAAGGGACCTGCAGCTGTAGGTGCTGTGCTGCACCTACAGGTTTCTGTAATGGGTTGGTGCTTTCTTGGCCAAGGTAACCAAGCACCATTTCCCTCCAGGGGTGCACAACAGCCTCTCCTCCAAGCCAGCAAGCTGCTGGTTATGGCAATATTGCTTAGAGATGTCTATTTTTAAAGAAATGCTGCCAATATAATGCCTGCACCCACATTTTCAACAGAGAGGCTTGAATTACAGCTCACATTTTACCAACTCCCAGCGCCATGTCTTTTAAAGCTCTGTTTCTGAAAAGACATTTCCTTTGCCTCAGGAAAAAGGAAGTTGCTCCTCGTGCAAAACTGGTTGTTTAAATTTATGGTGAGGCCTTTACGTTTTTAAGCTTAGTGGGGAAATATTTTGCATGAGAACCACATGTGCAATATTATTTAATTTAATGAGTTTAATATTTCATGAAGGTCCAGAGAGGAGACAAAAAAGGGATTGTGACGAGGTTGGGCACCAAACTAAATTCTGCATCTCAGCAATAATTCACCAACACAATTCCCTCCAGGACTCACATCAGCTCAGCCTGGAGGAAAGACAGTTCAGGGAAAAGGCTCTGAGCTCTGAGAGATTCCCTCTCTCCGTGTAAGAGCCTAAATGAGGGATGTAGGACTCCAGGAGCTCTCCAAAATGCAGTTTATCCCATCCAAGAGTTACAGCAGCCCAGGGTTGTGGGTGACAGAGCCTGAGCCTACAGCTGTCAGCTCCAGCTGCAGGCAGGCCTGGACACCCTTAGTTTTGGTTACAAATGCATTATATACTTTTCTTTGCTGAGTCTCTTAATACAGTGGAACCAATCTATACCTTAACTATTACCTATAGTCTATCATAACTGCTATAATTACCATATTCGTGTTACTGTTCTCCTACAACTAAAAGTTATTACATCACAGTTTAAGCTAGAAGTCGTTTTTCAGTTTTCTTGCAGTGGAAAATTTTGAGACTTTTTTCTACTTGAGACCTTTTTTCTACATGGTATGCCATGCTTTTTCATGGCTTTCCCTTCAACAAAGATTTTTCTTTTTCTTTTTCTTTTTTTTCAGTATGCATGCCGTGTCCCCCATCTCTTCCCCTCCATTCCCCTCCAAGTTGTGTCTTCCTCCTTGATTTTTTTGATTTCTACTTGCACCTACTTGACTTGTTTGCCTGTGCTATCTTTGTGCTTGGTAAAAGCATCTTGTTTGGGGTGGGTTTATCCTTTGCTCTAAGTCATAAAAACCCCCTTCTAACTCACACACCCTTTGCCTCCTTGGTTATCCAGTAAGGCTGGCTCAGCAATTCTTTTCTTCTATATCAAAAATTGCATCCATCTCTATTCCTTCATCAGACTGTACATTCAAAATCTTTCTGCTAAGCACACACATCTGTGAGACTTTCTTGTCAAAATTTCATCCTTCCCAACAACCACAAAGCCACTCACATGAGGTGGGTTTATCCTTTGGTCTAAGCCATAAAACCCCTTCTAACTAATACACCCTTTGCCTCCTTGGTTATCCAGTTAGACTGGCTCAGTAATTCTTTTCCTCTATATCAAAACTTGCTTCCATCTCTATTCCTTCATCAGACTCTACATTTAAAAATCTTTCTGCTAAGCATACACGTGTGTGAGAATTTTTTGTCAGACTTTCATCCTTCCCAACAACCACAAAGCCACTCACTTGAGGTGTGTTTATCCTTTGGTTTAAGCCATATAAACCCCTTCTAACTAACACACCCTTTGCCTCCTTGGTACTAGACTGGCTCAGTAATTCTTTTCTTCTATACCAAAACTTGCTTCCATCTCTATTCCTTCATCAGACTCTACATTTAAAAATCGTTTCTGCTAAGCACACACATCTGTGAGACTTTTTTTGTCAAACTTTCATGCTTCCCAACAAGGATGCAGCATTAAACTCAGCTCCATCACGGGATCCCTGTGCCCAGCTCGGGGACCACACACACACACACACATCCCCAGTGACTCTCGGGGGGATGAAACGTGTCCATCTCTGGCTGGGTCACTCAGAGCCACAAACCCTTTGAGGTTTTGGCTCAGGGGTGCAGCCCTGTGAAAGACAATCCTGCCCCACGTTGGCTGTCCTGATGGAGCTGCCCCTTTGGGCAGGACACGGACCCAATTTGCACAGAGCCTGGTCATTAGCATAGACCCATTTCAAGAGAGGGCTTTGAACACCAGTTGCCTCCAAATTCCATTACCTCTCTCCCTGCTGGGTTTTGTGCTTTAAGTATCAGGCAGGGGCTGGGAGAAGAAAAGAAAGAGAAAAAAAAGCCCAGTAAGTGAAATCCTAAGCCCAAATAATTAGACGTGTTGTGGTTAGTTCTCTAAACTCTTACTTATTGCTTTTTCTCCGTTTGACAGAATATAATCTGCTTTTTTTTTTTTTTTTTCAGACTTGACACGCAGGTCAGTTAATCCAGAGGTTCCTAAGTATGAATGAGGCAGAGAGAGAGAGGCAAACACCAACATTTTATGTGTTTGTCGCAGCATTTCATCTTTGTTTGCAGCCTCATCTGAGGCACAAGCAAATTTCAGAGCCATCCTTGCTTGCAGGTACTCTGAGAAAACTTCAGTTGGAGAGGGAAAAACAAGCAGGATGTCTTTGCTGGCTGGCAGATAAGCTTAAGTGTAACAATAATATCTCATCCTTTGAGAGGCAGGCTTGGGGTTGCTGGATAATTTTAAGAGGAAAACTGCTCGTAGAAAAATGCTGTGTGGACAGAGGGGAGTTTTAGCTCTACACTAAGGTAGCAGACACTTTTATTTTCATCTGGAGGTGAAGATCCAGCCCTGACCTGGCATGGGGGGCACTCATTGCTTTTGAAAATTAGATTGTGAGTGCAGGACAACTGAGGGGGTCCAGCTGGCTTGATTGCTCAAGGGTTTTTTGTTTCTTTGTGTTCATAAGCGAGTATTTAAACTTGTTGTCTAGAAAATAGAAGGGAAAAGGTTATTTCTGCTAAATATCCAACACTTTGGTGCACTCCACCATCATTACTCTCCACAAGTGAGGGTACCAGCATTCAACGCCTGTAAAAATCTATTTTAAAGTAAGACATAAAAGCCAAAGCCAAGAAAGGCTCCTCACATGGATTAAAGTTCTGCTGCTATGGGATCTTTGGTTTAAATTCACTTGGTTTAAATTCACTTTGGTTTAAATTCGCTTTGATCAGGCCACAGCACGACCTACAACATGTGAACTCACTCTGTGGCTGCAAAAGCAGAGCTGTTGGCACTTAATTCCTTTTATTTCAGTGCAGTTGGCTGCACTGGTTGGGTTTTCTTCAGAAAGAGAATTCTTACTTGGAGTGATTCAGGTACAAAATAAAGTGAGATTGAAAAATAAACATGGAGTAGAAAGGAGTGAGGTGTGTGGTGCTCATTTCTTCTCCAGGGAGCCGACTTTGCCCTGGCTTTCAGGGAAGTTTTATCCTCTGCAGGGCCAGGAGGGACACACAATCCTGGTGTGTCCCTCCCAGCTCAGGACATTGTGAGATCCCTCACCCCCATTACACAGGGCTCCATGATTCAGAGGAGCAAAATCCTCAAGGATGGATCTTAGAGGTCCTTGAATGGTATATTTTTTTTTTTTTTTTAACCTTTTTCATGGCTTGCTAGATTTTGTCAACAAAGGATAGACTACGAACTGGATTTTAAACTCTCTGAAAAGCCACTTGAAGGACAGCTGGGACAATGCAAGGTGAAATTACCTGATGGCATTTCATACTAGCTGCAGCTTTCCAAAAGCTGATGGCTTTCCACTCAATTCCCTGACAGTGCTGCAGTTTTCCTGCAAAATGACACAATGCTGCAGGGACAAGGTGAGGTCACCACTGGAGGAGACGGGACAGAGTGTGTGAGCTGGAAGGGAGCAGCAGAGGATATTGCTGGCTGTGGATGCGATTACTGTCAGGGCAGGCTGAGCTGAATTGACACCTCCAACAAAAAAAAAGAGTGCTACAGCTCCAGAGCGTTTGAAACCCCTTCCCGTGAGCAGCAGCATTGCCCGTGCCGCGCTCAGGTCGGGCTGCAGTGAGCTCTTGTCCCTCGGCGAGGCCGCCCTGGTGCGAGGGATGCAGCTCAGCGTGGTGGCAAATGGGAAAGGCTGTGTGTGTTATCTGAGCTGCTGGCACTCCAAGTGATGCTGCCTAATCAGGTTATCTCTGGCTTTCACAGAGATGCTGAAAGAGGCCAGAGAGGAGAGGATCCATGGGAGACTCCGCCGACAAAGGATTCGCGGGCGCGGCTTTGTTGAGTCAGTTTTGGGATTTTGTGCTGCAGCCCTGACACCTGTTTGCCACAAGCAGGCAAGCCCACATGGTCCCCAGGATCAAAACCAGCTGCTGGGGGTGTGGGCTGGTGTTTGGCTCAGCGCAGAGCCTGCTCAGCCCATGGGAGGCACTAAGCTGGGACTGAGCTCCCACAAGGCAAGAGGTTCCCTTCATGTCCGTGGGATGGAAATGGCTTGGGCTGGATTAACTTTGGGGGACAGGGAGGAAGGAGGGGTTTTTTACACCATCCAGAATGTCTCTGGGACTGAGACAGCTGCGCTGCTCTCTGGGAGCAAAGACCAGCTGTGGGCTAGTGAATAAAAGTCATTTTGCTCCCCAAAAGCAGCTCTGCTAATTCAGTGCAACTTGAATTAAGGCTACTACAACAATGCTGTGTGGAGCCTGCTCTCTTCAGTGTTTTGACAGCCATTTTGCACACATTTTATGACCAGGGCTCCTCAGGGTGAAAAATAACCCACCAGCTTTTCTTTTGGTGAGCTCTGTGAGCCCAAGTGGGGATCAGAATGTAATTGTGCAGATTATTTAGAAATGTCACCCTTCTCAGGGTGCTCAGGTGCACCTTTTCATGCCATTATCAGTGTCCACAAAATGATGTCTGCTTTGAAAAGCACTCCCTACCTTAAAATAATAGAATTTCACCCAGGAATATGTAGATTTCAATAGTTCTCATCAGCAAACTGTGAGCTTGCTAATCAGCACAAGAAACACGATGGATCAGAAACATGAGAAAACTCCAGCAACTAAAAGTTGTGAGGATTCATCTTTTCCAACAGGGATTCATGTTTGCCATTCCCATGAGTATTACCAGGATGTAAACCCCAGCACATCAAGAGGGGAATATAACCCCTGGTGGTTTGGAATTAAAGGCATTCAGAGGGGTGCAGAGTCACAGTTTGCATCCAAATCCCTGTGCACTGGGATGGGGATGTGTTGGGATCACAGTGATTGCAGTGATGATGATGATGCAGCTTGTTTGGGGCTTTTGAAACAGGCTGGCACAGACACATCTTCCCAAATTAGAGATTTAAAATTGCAGGTGGCTGCTGCGTTCAGTTTTCATCCACCCTGTAACCCTGGAGATGGTTTCACTAATACAGCACTTCCCAAATGTTTAGACCCCAGGTGTGCAACAGTGTTCTTATTGATGAGATTTAATTTTTTCTTCTGGTACTCCTAATGATGGGAACAAAGATAACTGCATTGGGTCATGTCTTTCATTATCACACAATCTTTCTTTCTTCCTTGCATTATTGGTGATGGGTTTAATTTACAACTAATTTGCTGAGGTTGTACATATATTTGTGCACAAGGTATGTCCTTTCCTTGAACCAGGATAGCAGCTTGTGTGTCCACTCATGTGTGAACTCTGTCTCCATGTGCACACTTGCACCTGCAGTCATTATTTTATCAGTGAGTGTTAAACTGTATTATTAATTTTTTTTTGTTTTTTGAGGGTTTTTTTTTTGTAGTGTGTATCTACATGGAATCATAGAATTGTTCAGGTTGGAAAAGCCCTTTAAGATCACCAAGTTCAGAAGTTCCTCCAAGGCCATCACTAAACCATGTCCCCAGGTGCCACATCTACAATTCTTTTAAATACTTTGTAAGTGAAGGATTTTTTTTATCTTTACTCGATGAAGAATTATGGAGATTCAAGGAGTTGTGCAAATTTTCCTTTAAGTTTTGCTCAGGCCTAGCAATGCTTAAAGGTTCTGAGGTGAGAATCTCAGGATGGAGTGCTGTGTCCTGTGCTATCCATAAGTCATCTGGACTCACACAATATTTGAGTCCACTTTAAAGCATCTCAAATCTACGGACAAATAAATACAGAATGAATTAAATCTAGATTTATTGTCCACGGTGTGCTGCTCAACAAGCAGCCAACCAGAGAGTCCCCTCCCAAAAGGACTGCAGGATGGCAGAGCAAAGCACAGCCCCCTGAAAATGGAATAAACCCATCCCTAATCACTGCCAAAGCCCTGAGTTTGCAGGAGATATTTCCCTTATCAGGACCTGTGGCTGGAGTGGCTGATATGGGCAATTTCCCAGGTGTTTGCAGGGGTCACCTCGGGGGGAAACTGTCTCCTGCAGGATGGAGAGCTGTGACCCAGCAACAAAATAAGTGTGGGGAAAGGTCTGCCTATACAGCAAAAATGTTGCAGCTATTAAAACTCCAGAAAATGCCAGGAATTCACAGGACTCTTCCAGCTGCATGTTACATGACATCCCTCCACTTGTGCCAGCTGCAGCTTGTGCCTTTGTGGAAATAGCCCCAAAGTGGGTTCAGGAAGAGCATCAGACTAGGAAAAAGCACTATCGCTATTCAGGTGTGCTGAAATCAACACATGCCATGTTCCAGAAAATAAAATACAAGCTCTGGAATGTTATACTTTGATTTTTCTTCCTGCTTCTGAATGAGTTACTCTCTGAGTTATTCCACTGTCATTTTTACTGCCAGGGAAATGAATTTGAATTGTCCTCAAATAAGAACCTGCTGAGCAAAAATTTCCTATAGAACCCTTGAAACACTGCAGAGTGAATTCACATTTTTTGAGGGGTTTTTTGGATTTTTTGGGTTTTTTTCCCTAGTGCTGAAAGTGGAAACTTGGCCTTGGGAGTCCCACTCAGGCACTGCTGGCAGAGAGGCACTGCTGGGTGACATCTGTCATCAGCCACTGCTGAGCTCAAATATTCACTTCCTAGCAGCAAGACATGCTTTAAACAAACAAACAAAACAAGGAAAATGCCTTCAAAGTATTCTCCAGTAGCAGTTTGGAGCAGAGGTGACTTTGAAAAAATTTGATTTATTTTTTCGGCCACTCCTCCATAAAAAAAAATTCCCATCAAGTACCATATGAGCTGAGCTCTGCACGGATTATTTGGAACTGAAATGTGAAAAATGTCAGGCAGAAATTCTGGTCTAATTGTGGTGTGCAGCACTTGTCCACACAGAGGATTTTAGATGGTACTTTAATCTAAAGAAAGCACTTGATGGAAACATGGATTCTGACACCAAAAGAGAGATGTATGAAGAAGCAACACCTTGAAAACTCAGCCAGAGAAATTCTAGAAATAAGGTAAATGTTTTTAGTGCTGAAAATTATTAACTCCAGTGACAGAAAATGAGCAAACTGGGGAACTGTCTAGCTCTGAGGTCTTCAGATCAGGAGTGGATATTTTAACATCACAGAATGGTGGGCTTCACACTGATTGTAAATTAACAGGAAGATCCAGTTTGGGATGAAGAATTTGTCAGTCTAAGGACCATCCAGACTCCAAATGATGGCTCCATGAAACCAAAGGGGTGCTCAGGGCTCTGCCACTGCCTCAGGAGATGGACTGGTTTGTCCCAGCTCTAAAGACAGGATCAAGGATTATTTGAGGATGAGACTCATTTTAGGCTGAGCCTGAAGCTCTTGAGAAGCTCTCTACACCAGGACAGATAATATCTTGGGTAATAAAGGCTTCATCATTTTCTATAGGACCTGATAGCCCCGTAAATACATCTGTTTAAACATTAAAAATTGGTCCTAAAAACACTTCTAAATAAATAAAGCCATGCAAGCATTCCCACCACAGCTTCCTCTTGCATGTGTCCTAAATGTAACAAAAAACCCCAAAACCACACAACAACAAACAAACAAAAGAGGGGAAAAAAAGGGAAGGCTACTTTCCCCTGTTTGGATCCTACTGCATCCCCAAAAGTGAAGTAAAAAAACCTGATTAGAAGGCAACAAAATATTTCCCATAGAGGACAAAAACCTATGTGTGTTTTAGAAGTGGTGCAAACCTGCTGTGGGTGAGCCTGCAAGTGTTGACACGAGTGTGTTAGGTTGAGGTTTAGAACATCATTATTTGCTCTTATTTACCAAATGTCTTACCCACCATATTATCTGCCTTTTCAGATGTGTACTGCTTTTGATTTTTAATTGGTCTTATTTACCAAATGTCTTACTCATTAGACTATCTTCCTTTTCAGATGTGTCCCCGCTTTGAATTCTCTGTGAGGAGAACCAACACATCAAACCAGTGACACACGAGGCTTTCTCAGCACCCTGGTGCCTTTGGGAGTGTCCAGCACCTCGTTTTGTCCCTCTGCTGCCTTCACAAATGGAGTTTTCTCCCTTCCCTGCTCTGTGGTTCAACCTGGTCAACCGGCAGGGGATTAATGAGGCACTGACCATGATGGGGCTCCACACTCTGCTGTGGTGTCCTTCTCAATTTTCACCCTTTTAAAAGAACAACTTAAGCACCCAAAGGTGTTTGGGACACTTTCCTCTTCTCTTCTCTTCTCTTCTCTTCTCTTCTCTTCTCTTCTCTTCTCTTCTCTTCTCTTCTCTTCTCTTCTCTTCTCTTCTCTTCTCTTCTCTTCTCTTCTCTTCTCTTCTCTTCTCTTCTCTTCTCTTCTCTTCTCTTCTCTTCTCTTCTCTTCTCTTCTCTTCTCTTCTCTTCTCTTCTCTTCCCTTCCCTTCCCTTCCCTTCCCTTCCCTTCCCTTCCCTTCCCTTCCCTTCCCTTCCCTTCCCTTCCCTTCCCTTCCCTTCCCTTCCCTTCCCTTCCCTTCCCTTCCCTTCCCTTCCCTTCCCTTCCCTTCCCTTCCCTTCCCTTCCCTTCCCTTCCCTTCCCTTCCCTTCCCTTCCCTTCCCTTCCCTTCCCTTCCCTTCCCTTCCTTCCCTTCCCTTCCCTTCCCTTCCCTTCCCTTCCCTTCCCTTCCCTTCCCTTCCCTTCCCTTCCCTTCCCTTCCCTTCCCTTCCCTTCCCTTCCCTTCCCTTCCCTTCCCTTCCCTTCCCTTCCCTTCCCTTCCCTTCCCTTCCCTTCCCTTCCCTTCCCTTCCTTTCTCTTCTTCCTCTCCAAAAATGGCAGTTAACTGTGCAGTAGGTTGGATTTTTTGTTTCCTTGTACAATAAAATTCTTTTTTCACTGAATAAAACCCAGCTGTTTGCACTGATTGCTTAAGAGCCCTCTAACATTTAACCTAAAAACCATCTCCAAGTGATAGTTTGCCCTAGACCTTCTGGTGGCTATAATTCCAGTCCACAAAGGATGAAGTTTTCTATAAAGGATGTGATTTTCTAAAAGGATCACAGTGCAGTCTTAAGAAACTTAAAAAAATATAAAGTAACAATTAAAAATGCATAGAAATTATAAATAATTACAATTATATAATTATTCTATTGTTCAGATATTTTTCATTATATTAATGTAGATCTCAATGCTCTACAAGCCTCTCCATAGTTTCATATCTCTAAAATGAGCAAACTGGTATTAGAAAAATATTTAATTTAATATTAATTTTAGCATTAAACATTTGACATTTAATATTATTTTAAATAATATAAAATAAATTTAATAATTAATTTAACATTAAATAGCTAATATTACTAAGATACTAATATAAAAATATTACTGAAAATATTCTTTTTAATATCAGCAAGTAAAACTAGTAATCTTTAATAAACATTAATTCTGGCAATTCTTTAGTAAAAATTAGTAAATTTTATTATTACTAATAATAATTTTAAATTAAATAAAACCCAGTAATTTTTAATATTATTTAAAAAAACACTCTGCTGCCCTATGCAAGCTAATATTACCAACAGCACAGAAGGAAAATCAGTGGTGGCAAATATTAATATACAATAATATTAAAATATTATTATAATGTTACAATATTTCAAATTATCCTCTTCTACAAAAAAAAAAAAAAAATTGTTTCACTTACAGCCTGGAGCAGGCAGGCTGAATTTTACCACATTTTGCCCTCATGTTGTTTCATCTCATGCCCTTAGCTCATGACCAATACCATGATGGAAACTGATGGCTGGAGATGCAAACTTTGCCCCACAGTGGTGGAAAATCCCAAGGGAAAACTTCCTGACAATGAGCAATAAAGGAGCAACATCCCAGGGAGGAGCTCACACTTGAGGCTGACAACTCAGCCAGAGATTAAAAAGCAGAGAGGGAATTTTTAATGGCCTGGAATGCTCTGGAAGATGTGCCTGGTGTAAGCACCAAGACATTGCAATTAAGAGTTTGGTGGAGCCCAAGTACTCATGAAGAGAAAAAATTAGGCAATGTTGTAGTGCTCCTTCATTGCATATCCTAATTTTAATTATGTCTTGGGCAGACTTAAGAAGGAAAGTTTGGTCGAGCTTCTGTGTGTCTCCTGAATTTTTTTCTGGAAGGATTTGTGCCCATTTATCCTCTCCAACCCCTCTTGCCTTGACACCATAGAATCCCAAAATGGTTTGGGTTGGAAGGGACCTTAGAGTTCATCCCATTCCACCCCATTCCACCACCTTCCACCATCCCAGGTTCCTCCAAGCCCATCCAACCTGGCCTCCAGCACCATCAGAGCTGCATCCATTCCCCTCAAAATCTAGACCCTTAGTGCCCTCTGTCAGTTGGGAGCCCTCTGTTTCTCCGTCGCCTGGAAAGTTTGGGCTGAATCCATAGAATGATGGAGTCATAGAAAATCCTGCACCTCCAGGGTCTGACCTCAGATCCCAACCCCTTAATTCCACAAAACATAACTTGAGCAGGTGCCTGATGCAAAAAGGAGAAGAGCAAGGATTGTGTTTCCCTCAGCAGATTCAGAAGTTGCCCCTTAAAGGGTCACAGCTCTGCTGGACTTTTTCTCCCAATAGTTTGCCTCTCCTTACCAGGAACTCGAACAGGATTTCCTGAACCCAGAGGCAGGAAGATGACAACTTTTTAAAGTCAGGACTCAGAAGGAGCCCCCCCTGGCCTCCAGCAGAACCAATAAAAAATTCCCTGGCTTGGCACCCAGTCCTCATCAGATTCCACACATCCACCTCATTTAAAGGGGATGCCTCAACTCACATTTAATCTTATTTTCAAAAAATACAGCTCAGAGCAGAAGCTGAAGGTGTTTTGTAGGGCTGAAGGCTGAGGGTGTTATAACAAAAGCAACATCTCAGAGAGGGCAGCGCTGACCTGCCCAAGAGCTCCAGACAGATTATAAAGGTTTCTTGTGGACATTTGACCATGAAGGTGCTTGGCTTTTCTTCCCACTACCAGCTTCTTCCCTAAGCCCTAGCATTTATTGAACTCTCTTTTCTTACAAGGAAAGAAAAAGAAAAAAAGGAAAAGAGGAAAAATTGTACAAAAAAAAATAAATCCTGCTTTTGTTCTGGATAAAACTAGGTCAGCGTTTTCCATCCCCACTGTCAGTTTTCTGCAGTGTGTTTCAAACAAAGCATCATCATTCCAGCAAAAGGTATTTATAAAGTGAGCTTTGACAAAACAATTGTATTTTTTTTTTTCCAGAAAGGCTTTGGCATCTGTCACTGCCAGGAAAGATTTAAGATCTAGGTAGAATTTTCATCTCTCAGAATAACTTGGCCTATATTGACTAGAACTAATAGATCTGATGTTTTAAACCCCCTTGTGCAGCAAAGCACTGTAAATTGCAGCTGTTTAGAAATTTCCCTCCTTCATGGAAAATTTACAGTGGGAAAAGCAGAAATGTTTCCAGGATTTATTTTCACCTGGCACCCACACAACCTTCCCAGTTCTTTTGACTCAGAGACAAGAATATAGTACCACAAGGAAGCTGGAAGATGCCAAAAATAGTACCCCATGGGACAAGGAGGATGCCAAGAACACAGACTACTGTGGACAGGGGGCATGACAGAGGTTTTGCTCAAATAAACAAGAGACAATTTTCAGCAGAAATAGGGGAAAAGACAATTTTTTTTTTCAGTTATTCATAATTTTTAACCAACTGGTAAACCCAAAACCCCCTCCCACCCACATTTCAGTGCAATTAGTCACAGGAAAAAATAAAATAAAAAGAAAAAGTGACACTTGGAATTTAAAAATAAAGAGAAAAATATCTGTAATTTTCCTGCCCTGTTTTTCAAGATGCACATAACCAGGGCTAGTTAAGGCTTATCATGCACACACAGAATATTCACTCCAGGGCATTTATTCCATTGTAGGGACATGTAACCCAGTGCAAAGGCAATGTCTCCACTTATCCCACGATTCCCTCTTCTTTAGGAATTTGCTGTGACTCCAGGAGTCTCAGAGCTCCTCACCTGTTCAATGAAAGAGGATTTGGAAGTATAAGGTGCAGCTGGGGCACACGCTCGGCATCAGTTCTCCAGACAGATCATTCCTTAAAAACAAATATATGAGAGAACCATCCACCTTTGATACATAAAACACGCACAGAAGATCTTGATTAGGGACAGAGACAGCAGGAAAAGGACTGAGAGGCCTAGACCTCACTTAGAGCCTGATGTGTCATCAATAAAATTGAGATACAGGGCTGAACAGCAAGATGGGAAGCGTTGGAAAGCAAGGATGTGCACAAGGGACAAGCACAGGAAAAACAGGAGATGGATGGAAGATCAGAGGGCTGAACAAGGGGTTTATGTGAGGAATCATCAGTGAGGGCATCACCATCAGGATTCATTTTCACTGAGGTTCTTGGACTGAGTCAGAGGAGATGGAGAGAGAGGAGGGGACACACAGAGGGAATTTCAGGACATCCCACAGTTCTGAGACCAGGCTGGAGCCAAGACACAACCATAAACTAGATAATCCCCAAAACTTCAAGTGAACAGTCCTGAGCCAAAGCTGCCACCAGAAGGCATTCCTGCAGCCCCCTAATAGCTCAGCACTGCTCACAGTAGCCATGGCACATCCAGCAGAAGGGAGAGGTAAAGCCAGTAAATCAATATTTTGTCAAAGTCCACCTGAGTCTGATTCACCTGAAAAACACAGTTCCCATGTCGTCAAACACAGCCAAATTCTTTGCAGGAAAAAAAGTCTTTGCTTTCCTGGGTGTTGGGAACAAGTAAACAAGTCTAACAAAATCCAAACACAATTTGGCAGGATGTAGCACTTGTTGGAGATAATCCTACCTGCTGAAATTTCCTTTTAACCTCAGTGAAGGCTCTGGTAGATGCTAAGTATAATCAGGACAGATACCAATTCTCTCCCACTGGAAAGCAGAGTGAACAGACTTCAAAATATTGTTCTTTCATGTCACATCATCAAAGGAAAAGTTCTAGAAGTAATTACTTTGGGCTTTTTCTCCTGAAAAGTTACCTGGGTGATTTTGGCTGTGGTAGGTTCCCCAGAGTAATAACAACATCATTGTTAGTATCACATATACATAAACCTGACAACATTGAATTCAATGTTCTAGGTTACACTGTGTGATCCTTGGGGTGTCCTGTGCAGGGCCAGGAGTTGGACTTGATGATTTTTGTGGGTCCCTTCCAGCTCAGGATATTCTGACTCCATAAATTTATGAACTCAGCCCAAACTTTTCAGGTGATGGAGAAACAGAGGGTTCCAAAGCAGGGGGATTGCAGACCCCCACAGCAGGAGTTGCTCTGATTTCTTTGGAATCCATGGTGGGTTAGGAAGGACCACAGGCAAAGCTGTTGTTGATATTCCTTGTCAGCTAAAATTCCCTCACTACAACTTCTGCCTTTACACACAGCTTGTAAATGGCTCTTAGGTATTTCAGGATGGGGATGACAGTTTTGGTCACCTGAAGATGCCAAAAGAGAGTCCCAAGACCCCACAAAACATTTTCTGGAAATGCCCATTGTGTCATGTGAAGCGTTTATTCAACTTCAATTAAAGGTCTGATCATGCACTAATTGCAAATTTTGTTGCAAGCCAGCGAGGGTTCCCTGATGATTAAAGGACTGATAGTTCTGTTATTAATTATCATTTCCAGCATGGAAGGCTGCAGTGTGATTCCCTCTGCAGAGGTAGGTGCCATCCATAGGCTCCTGAAGAAGCATCCCTGGCCTTGGAAAACTTAGAAATCTAAACAGACGGTGCAGACAAAAGAACCACCATTATCTTCCTTTTCCAGATGGGGAACTGAGGCACAGAGAGATTAAGTGACTTGCCAACATCTGTGGAAGAATGGGGGATTAAACCTTGATCTCCTGAGTCCAAGTCTGGTGTTCAGTCACCGGACCAGCCTTCCTGCTCCTGCTAATGTGTTATTGCTCTCATCTGCTCTGTGGTTTTTCCTACCCACTCCTACCTAATCTCTTTTCAAGGTAGCCCTTGAGGGACTGTTATTATGTGGGTCAGGGCTGGATGCAGCCGTGCCAGAGAGGGACACACTCTTTTTGTCCTGTGGGCACCGCTGGCCCAGCTGGCAGGTGCCACTGCTGGGTGGCATCGCAGGAGCAAGGACTTGCAAAGTCATTTCTACTTCCAGGCAGGAAAACCTGCCATGAAATCGCTGGGCAGCGGGGAAAGAGGAAGCTGATTGCTGTGGCATCTGCAGTTCCCACCCTAACAAAGCCAAAGAGCGTGTTTGTGTGGGAAGACGGGTTGTAAGACAAGAAGAAAATGTCTTGAAGGATGAATATTTGGATCTCTGGACTCTATCAGTGTTTATTTCTTGGGCTGCAATACCACCTGCAGGCCCCAGACCAGGGCTGGACACTGCAGAGAAAAAAGAGGGTTTTACAACCAAAGGGGGCAGATCGCAGCCCTAGGGCTCCATGGGAGCCTTCCTGATGGATGGGGAGGGTTGGGATGATGCCCTGCACACACCGCTGGACACACACACACCCCAAACTGCATTGTCCCAGCCAATCCCCTCAAAAAAAACCCTGTATGGAGGAGACCTGATAGGAAAATTAATCTAAAAACAATCTTTGAGGCAAAACACTGCAGGTGCTCCCAAACAACCAGGTCACAAGGCTATTTCCCCGCCTGCCACAGGTCAGGGCTTTGTGCTGTGCTGAGAGGGGCTGCCCCACGCCCCCAGCCCGTGTCCCCAGGGGGGTGTCACCGCCAGGGCCTGTCCTCAATGCCTGTCACCCCCGATTGTGGTGGCCCAGAGATCACAGGCGGGCAGCGGGATCTGCTCAGACGGCGTCGGAGCAAGGGTAATCCAGTTATTTTTAGAGAAGTTTTTCCACTCGGAGATCATACACACTGCAGATCACAGAAACACATGCAAGCATGAAATTTCATTTTTGAGAATTCTTTTCCCGGGGCTTCCCTGTAAAGTGGCGGTGAATGGGAAAAGCTACAATCATGACAAGACAATTACAGAGGGGTTTTTTGCTAAGCATGAAACTTAGGGAAAAAAAAATGTTTAAGGAAAGGGAGAAGGATGAAAAAGCAACTCACAAGAAAAGTCATTTTTGTCCACTTGTCTTGTCTTGTTCCACTGAAGCAGAATTAGACATCATGTCACATAAGTGATTTTAAAATAAAAATGGGCTTTAAAATACCTGAGAAAAATAAGGAAGTGTTTGACTTTGAACTGCTTTTCCTGGTTTGGCTCTTTTAGTGACACAGTGTACATGCAAATGGGGAAACATCCAGCACCCTCCTAAATGCTGCAAAACACAAACACTCTTGTGCTTTTAGCATGAAAGGACTGGGAGACATACAGTAGGATTTGCGGGATTATGGTGAGAAAGCAGGAGTGATAACTTTGATGTTCTTTTTTTTTCCAAAAAAAAAAAGGTGAAAAGACAGAAAACTGCGAGTTTTTTTTTTTTCTCTTCTTGGCAAAGCCCCCCAGGAAAGAGCTAGCATGGAAAATGGATCCCCTCTCATCTTCCGGAGAGGCAATTCCTCCCCTTCCAGCCGGGGTTCACCGCCGTGGCTGTGCGGGGGAGCTCAGACGCTGCGTGTCTGAGCCCTGCTTAGCCTGTGGATAAACACAGAGGTTGGCTTCTACAACGGGCAGCCACGGAAAACTTCTTAAGGAGCAAATATTCCCTGCAAAATGAATAACGACCCTGCATCCAGAAATGCTAAGGCAGAACCAGTTTGGTGTTGGCGGGAAATGCGCGATCGCCGCCGCAACGACGGTCACAGAGCTGGGGATTTTAAAGGTTCTCATTAAACCAAGTCCCTTCTTGGTGTAGGCATCTTCTGATGCAGCCACAGCTGCTGAAAGGTTGCCACAGCTGCCCTGTTCATCACTGCAGTGTCCCAGTGGCTTTAAGTAAAGGAATCGAGATCCTGGTGAAAGAACAACTCAGTGATTCACAGCAGAGGGGATCAAGATGTTTAGAAATTGCTCCAAAACTTTTCAGCTGTCCTTATTCAAGAGGCGGGTAGTTTAGCATATATCACCTAGGAGGAAAACGTCATAAAGCAGAAAGTCTAAGAGGGTTTACCTTGATTTTGTAGTATTGGGTGTCTCATCGCTCCATCGGGCAATACTCAGCTACACTCAAAGGTGGGAGCGACACGCTCATCTCCTCCAGGTCTAGAGAAAACACAACAAAATAATTTGTCAAATTGTCAAAACTCAACAGACAGGGTAGAGGAGCAGACTGGGGAAATTTGGATAGACTGTGCCTTCACCCAGTCCTAATCTCACCACTGGAGGCTGTAAACATGATGGGTGAAGTGACAGTCTGGCTACAAATCTGTCTGGCAGCTTCATTAGACATCTTTCGCCTGACTGATTAAACTGCATTTAAGACCCACTTTCATTTTTTCAAGTCTTTTGTTTAAATTAAAAGGTCATGTTTTCGAGCGAGTGATCCGCTGCCCTCTCCAGTCTCCTGCCACAATACAGTTACATTACTACGAGTGTTGCACAAAGCGCTCTGAATAAGATCCACAGACACCAACAAATGTCGCAGCCAGCGGAGGCTACAGAAAGGGGTTTTTGTCTCTTCGTTATGTGCCACAGCAGGGAAACGAGCTTGAAAAGTCCCCCAGCCTCAAACTTGGACTATTTCTGCTGTGTGCACTGGAGGGCTTTCAAAAAGCACTCGCTACTTTTGCAGATTTATTCCAGCAGCAAACTAGGTCCGCCCGGTGCGTCTCGCTCCACCTGGGTTTTGCTGCTGCTTTGCCGCTCGTCAAGTGAAAGAGATTTTTTGGTGGTTGGACAAAAAAAAAAAAAAAAAAAAAAAAAAAAAAAAAGACCCAGGACCTGGGATTTGGGGTCTAATGCTGCCAAGTGCTGAGTGCCATCTGTTCCCACTGGCTCCAGAGCTCCCAGGATGGGGCCCCGGCTCGGCGGAGGCTGACGGAGCAGGGCAGCTCTCCAGAAGATGTAACTTGGAGTCTTGGGAGCGCTCCCAGTTTGCACCTCAGAGTGTCTGGCCCGCAGACAGACCACACTTAACCTGTCACCCCCCAGCCAAGTGCTTCCCTCAGCTCCCAGAAAGCAGCACTCCAAACTGGGAGAGATGTCCTGGCTGTGGTTGAGATTTTGGTGTTCTTTGTTTGTCACTAAATCAACTCCCTTATTATCAGTGTTGGTTTCTCCTCACAAGTAACGAGTGATAGAACGAGAGGAAAAGGCCTCAAGTTGTGCCAGGGTAGGCTTAGATCAGATATTAGGAAAACATTCTTCATCTAAAATGTTGTCAAGCACTGGCACAGGAGGGAGGGATTTAAAAGCCATGTGGATGTGGCACTTGGGGACACGGGTTAATGGCTGCTTTGGCATCTGCTGGACTCGATGATCTCAAATTTCTTTTTCAAACTGAAGGATTCTCTGATTATCTGTGCACTGAGCACTGCACTTCCTGGTGGCACGCTGATGTCAGTCTAAAAAGTCCCCCAACCTCACCTGCACCTTCCCAAAGGATTTTGCTGAGCACAGAGAAGAATTGGAGGGTCAAGGCATGGAGCAGCCAGTCCCAAGGAGGGCCAGGGCTGAGTTGTCTGCTCCTCTCAGGTGAAAAGCAGAAACCAAGGGAGTTGAACAAAAGGACTGAAAACAAGACACTGGGTCACTGCCCCCGAGGAGTCCTTGCTTCCTGCTGAGAAGTTTAACTCCAGCATGAAGGGGTCAGCTCAGTGCCTTGCACAAGGGCCCACTTTTCACCAAGGGGATGTAAAAGCTGAATAATTTTTATTAAATGAAAAGAGCCTTTGACAAGTGCTCCGCTACAGAGGCCTGTACTCTGACCTGCTGTGACCTGTTGTATTCCCTAACCTGCAGTTCTCTTAATTGAGAACATTATATATGTGACTTAATAAACTGAACTGGAGCTTGGATTGCAGCATCCAACATGTCTCATCCTGAGTCATTTTTGTGAAGCACATTGCCTTGGGACATAAGTTGCACATTAAAAATGTATTTAGTAGAGGGTTGCTTCCCTTCTCTATCAGGTCCAATTAAATTCTCAATAATTACTGAGGTTTCCAGAAGTGGTGGTGACATCAGAACCTCCCAGAAACAGATTTTCCATTGGATTGCAGTGGGATTCAGTCTCTAACAAGCACAAGTACATAGTGATACTGCAAAAACAACCCTGCTGTCTACTTATTGCCAGGATCAATAGCTGGTTAGGTAAAACATCTACTTATTACTCAAAAATCAAACTGCCTTTTCTGACCCACTGGCACAGAAGTTGTTGAAATCCTGCAGTGTAACATTTGCTGTAGGACTACATTTCTCTAATTGATGTTCCCAAGATCCACATGCAGGTATTGACAGGAGAATAGACCCTTTAGCATCTAAAAGTAAATCCTTGACATTTCTGTCTCAAGCAGAAGGTCCAATTATTCTCCTTTTGCTCTGCTCCCCAGTCAGAAATTTGAAAGGCAGAAAAAAAATCCAGAGTACAGAGTAAAATTTTCCAATTTGTATGGAATGCTGTAAGAGCAGCAGTAAGTAAGAATATTTTGGATACCAACAGGGCTAAAGCAGCATTTAAGGCTTGTTTCTGTAAGACCAGAGGACATTTTGCTGTTGAGTGCTCATTTATAAAAAGTGAAATTAGGTAAGTTTTCTTTCCGAAAACCTAAGAGAAATGGTTCTGAATGTCCCCTTTTCTTTCCTTCACACAAGCTGAGTTTTTTTCACAACTAGCTGGCTATGAATAGGCACAACAATTCCAGTAAGCCATCCATTTCCAACAATTATATCAGTTCTCCAGGCCCTTATGTGTCATTTAATACCTACTTTCATAAAGGAAGAGATGAAAAGAACAACTACAATAAGATGCAGTTAATTATGGATATGTTTAGAAACAGTCTAATGAATAATAAACAACGTTTTATTTCCCCCGTCTACCGACACAGTGGCAAATAATTAAGAATCAAAAGAATTCAAAGTATTAGGTAACAATCAGAAAACTTGTGCAAGATTTTTTTTCTGCTCGAGTTTAATTGGTTCATTGTTCCCATGAACTATAAACCACGGGGTTGATAGCGGTGCTAAAGTTTGCCCCCATAAAGGAAGATTAACATATTCGGGAACTTTACCCTAATCCTTGTTTTGCGTTAACTCAAGCAGATTGGATTAGTAATTCTTACCTACCACCCACTAGAAGAAAACGGGTTTCTTTTCTCAGACAACTGCCTGCATTGTACCTCCGTGTGCATTATCTGCACTGAAAGCAGTTCTGCAGAAAGAAATGATGTGAAGTGAAAGGGAAAAGGGTTTTACACTGCCATGGCAAGGAACAATCGCTGACGTGGCACAGCCTGAACTCTGCTGAAAGGTTAGACCTGTTCCTGCCCAGCTCATGTGCTGCTATTTCAGGCAAAATGAGAATAAGCCTTCCCTGAACTTCTAATTCAGGAAAATAATGAAAACTAAGCAGAGTTGATTTACAGGATCTGATTTGGAGGCTGTTGGGGTGAGCTTGGAGCAGAGAGGGAGCAGAGCTGGTTCAGTGGTTGGGCTCTGCTGAGAGTGGGTGCTAAAGTTGGTGTTGCAAACCCACTGGGTTCCCAAGTGTCCAGCTCAGCCAGGAGTGGGGCAGCTGCTGTGGGAATCATCCCATCCTGGTGGTCTCCCCTGTACACGGACACTGTTCAATTTGGACCAAACAAAAGTACCACCATACCCCCAGGCCAGGGAAATATCCCTCTGCAGAGTTCTAGACCCAGCAGGTCTTCCCCATCTTGCTGATATCCCATTTTCACTAATTAGAATCAAAGAATCACAGAGTGGTTTGGGTTGGAAGGAACCTTGAAGTTCATTCAATTCCAACCCCTGCCATGGGCAGGGACACCTTCCACCATCCCAGGCTGCTCCAACCTGGCCTGGAACACCTCCAGGGATCCAGAGGCAGCCACAGCTTCTGTGGGCACCCTGTGCCAGGGCCTCACCACCCTCACAGGGAAGAATTCCTTCCCAATTACCCATCTAATCCTGCCCTCTGCCAGTTTAATTGCCTGAACAAAGTCCTACTTGTTCCGAGCTCAGTACCACATTTTCACCACAGGAAAGAAATTGCCATTACTTGCTCTGCCTGCAGTTCCTTTGCTCCCTTGTTTTCCTCATTCAGAGGCTGTAGCCCAGACCATCCTACTCCGTCTCCATATGCAAGAATTATTTCTTTGCTCCAACAGGAGCACAAGATCCCAGTGAGGGAGAAACCCTAGCACTGACATGATGGCCAGCAGGAGGACTTGAAATCATACAGGTTTTTGTGAACCTTTTAAGTCCCAAGCATCTCCCAGATGCTTCACTGGGGAAAATAATCTTAAATACATGAACCTACTCAGCCAGACTCTTTCCATTACTCATCAATAAGTTATGCCAGGAGATGTGAGCACTCTTGGAATGAGCAGAATCAAGCTCTTTGCACAGTATTTATGATGTCCCAGGTGAACACAGGAGCTCCATGCATCACCTTCACACAATAAATGGACCAAAGCATGAAGGGCCATGGAAGAGCCCAACACAAGTGATGGTTCCTGTCCAACCTTCATCCAAACACAGAACTGTAAAACTCCCACAAAATGTGGCAGCAGCACCTTGCAGGAAATGCCAAGATATAGAGATGCAGCTCTTTGCTTTCTTGTTGGTGCTGGTGTCTTCTGCATCTCACCAGAGCCAATGATCTTCCCATAATCATGGCCAAAAATCAATTAATATTTGGGTGGTTTCTCTCTTTTTTTCATATTAAGCAGTGATTGTAACTTGGAATGGCTTAAAAGCATTCAGTTGCCCAGACAATAGGAAGCAAAGAGTTATCAAATATATGTGCTCTAAACATTGGAAAATATTTAGCACAGGCACAACTACAGAGATTAGCTTTGTGTTAAACTACAGGGAGCAACAATAAGGGATTTTTGGGGCAAAAAGCAATTCCACCTGTTAGCTGTATGTCAAGGAGACAGCTGGCTAAACATGGCCCATTTTAACCTGGATTTCTGATTGGACTTCAGCAGTTATTGATAAAACCCATTGACTCGGTAGTTGTCAATAAAACCCATTTACTCCTGCTCATTAGCAGACAGGGATATTAATTAACTCTACAGCTAGGAATGAAAGAGAGCTCCTTGAGGAAACTCCAGGTATTTCCCCATGCTTCCAGCCCAATGTTTGGGGACAGCAAGAAAACCCCAAGGGTCCCACAGAACTTGAGACACTCCAGTGCATTTCCCAGGGGAAGTTTGGGGGTTTTTCATATCCATGAACCACCTTTGAGCATTGCACTGCTACTCCTTGAAACCTATTTCTTCCTGGGAAAAAGGAATATTGCTTCTGCCACATCAACTCATGAAAAACGAGGAGTGGATCAATAAATTACTGAGGTGTTTTGTAGTGTCTGCTGTGAGAGCTGCTGGTACGAATTTTTCACCTTCTTCCTTTCTCATGGTTTTCCACCAAGCTGTGCCAAACATGCTGCATATCGCTTACTGTTTGGGATTTTATGAAGGGAAAAAAAAAAATAAATCAAGCCTCCAAGTACTAATTTCAAACTGTTGTAGTGAACTCTCCCTTTTTTTATTACATAATAGAGCCTTTTGTCCTCAGTTTTCCATCTGTTTGGTAAGCATTTTTCACTTGAAGACTCAATTAGGACAAAAAAACCCCACACAATCATTCAATTCAAAAATTAATTTGGAGATCAAGGGACTGACTTAGGCCTATACCAGTGACTAAAAGCGATTCAGGCTTTGTCACATGATCCAAGAGAACTGAGCAACAACAGTTTAGCTGCTTTAATCCTGCTTAATTTGAGTGCAAAGAAATTCACATGTGCTGCTAAGAACATTTTGGGAGTACACTGTGTCCATTTTTCTGGGTCCCCACGTCCAAAGACTTTGTTTCATTGAGAGCTCATGACATCCTTGATTAGCAACCCCTGTGCAGACGAACGAAAAGCACACAAATTTGCAGAGGTGGAGAGAAAACTACTCAGAAAAATATCCTGCTGGGGAAGAGGTGGTTTCAGACAGCACATTTTACAAGCAGGACTGACAGCAAAACCAGCACGTTTTAGGGGTTTTGGAAGGAAGGCAGGTCCCAGGGGTTGTTTTAAAAGACACATACCATCAGTAATCCAAAGAGTATATTGAAAGAAGTAATAAAAATATGTCAGGGGAGGACTTTGAAATACGTATCTTACTAGTTTTATAACTTCTTTGCGTAGTTTGCACAGGCTGTTGGGTCGTGAGCAGAGAAACTCTGCTCTCTCACCACCTGGCACGAGTGTGTGACCCCAGGGCCAAGCCGCGGGGTGTCAGCCCACCAGAAGCTTGGCTACAGCCCGTTCTAACGGGGACAGCCAAGGAAACTTTCATTAGAGGGAGGAAAACTCTCAAAAATCCCATCCGGCAAACACGCGCGCACACACGCACCCACTCCCTCTCTAATGCCTCTGCTGGGCTTGGAAGAACTTAATTAAAGCCAGTTGTGAAATTTCCAAGGGGGAAAAAAAAACCACCTAATCCCTTACAGTAAATGTGCTGTGATTGTTCTGGGTTCACCATTCCTCTCCCCCCTGGATTGGTCTCGCGATGAGAGGACAAAATCTGAGAGATGGAAATGCTGAAATGAGCTGTGCTTGCTTCTCATCCTCCCTTCAGCAAGAGAAGTGGAGGGGCTTGAGCTGCTTCATGCAAGTGAGGAGCCTTCCCTGAGAGAAACCTCCCTCCAGTGCCTTAAGGGGCTCCAAGAGAGCTGGAGAGGGACTTTGGACAAGGGCATGGAGTGACAGGGCAGTGCGTAATGGTTTCACTGACAGAGGGCAGGGATAGATGAATTATTGGGAAGGAGGGGAGGCCCTGGCACAAGGTGCCCACAGGATCTGTGGCTGCCCCTGGATCTCTGGAAGTGTTCCAGGCCAAGTTGGACAGGGCTTGGAGTAATCTGGGATAGTGGAATTTGTCCCTGCCCATGGCAGGGGGATTGGAACTGAGTGGTCTTTCAGGTGTCTTCCAACCCAGGCCATTAAATGGTTCTATGAAAACCTCCCTAAGAATCACAAAATCATTAAGGTTGGAAAGGGCCTCTGAGATTATTGAGTCCAACCATTAAGCATGTCCAAACAGCTATTCTTCCCAAGAATGTGATGGCAGAGGACAACTTCTCATAATGGACTTGATTTACTGTCTTGACTGCAAGAGAAATGCAACACAAAGGTATAAAATCTTTTCTTCCATCCCCTTCAATCCCCATGTCTGGTGAGCTCCTCAAAGTTATGTGGGGTGTGTTGTAGCCTCCTGTTTAACACAGAGAGGACAAAACTGTTTAGTCTTCAGTTGAAAACATAAGTGTGGTGGAGAAAGAGGATGAACGTGGGGTGAGACACTCAGAGAAAATTCCTGAGCAGCAGCCCTGAGCAAGGCAGGGCACAATGGCAAAATTGTTCCCTTCCTGGTGCCCTGCTGGTACCTGGACTCTCCAAACCTGTCTTTTCAGGTCTGTGATTTGTCTGGCTGTGAAGATCCCGATTTGCCATAAAATCTGCAGGTGCAGATGGAACCCCACTTCCAGGTGTTGCACATCAAGCATCACAGGCAGACAGAATCATAGAACACTTTGGGTTGGAAGCATTTTAAGGTCCTGCTTAAAAGTTCTAACCCACTTTCCATGAGCAGGGATAGCTGAGATTGAGTGTGGAGGAGCCTGAAGGGCATCTTTGCCTTGATTTACAGCTCCACCAGGATCTGTGGCACTTTGGGACCAAGTGCCCTGCCAGACCCATGACAGAAACCAGCTCATTTGAACCTCGACCCTCCAAAACGCTGGAAAGTCAATTAAAGACGTAACCAGAGAGAGACCATGAGCACAGCGATCCCACAGCTCTGGTGTGGGGATGGAAGCTGTGCAGAAGGGTCTGTGTTGGAAACCCAACTCGTTCAGCATCAAAGGGAGAAGGAATAACAAGCAAGGCCTGCCCTCCTCCCCTCGCCTGTGCCGTGTGTTTGATGCAGCCGGAGCGGCGGCGCTGGCGCGGCGCCAGGGATCGCTCCCATAGATCCCAGCCGAGCTGATTAAGAAATGCAACCCAAGTAATTAATGATGGGGGAGGACTGAGCCCAGGGCAGAGCTGGGATCTGACTCGTTCTCTGCCACGGTTAACCCCAGAAAGAGTCAATTAGAGCAGGACTTCCCCACCTTTTGCCACGGATGCTCTCACTTTCAATTAAAATGGCTCGCCAGGAGCTCCGAGCTGCACGTTGGAGCCAGCAGGCTGCCCTGAGCATCAGCCTCCCCAGGCCTTTGTAGTTTCTGACCATATTCCTCTGCCACGCCAGTTTTTAATTTGTAAAAGTATTTGTCTGTATCTCGCCCAGGCTTTCAGAGAGGTTCCAACCCTCTCCGCACTCTGTTTGACATCCTGGACAAGGTTCCAACATTTCCAGTATCAGCAATGGCACTTGCTCTGAATTTGTAGTTTCTGACCATGTTCCTTTGTAGTTTCTGACCATATTCCTCACCCACGCTGGTTTTTAATTTGTAAAAGTATTTGTCTGTATCTCACCCAGGCTTTCAGGCAGGTTTCAGCCCTCTCTGCACTCTATTCGACATCCTGGACAAGATTCCAGCAATGGAGATTGCTCTGAATTTGTAGTTTCTGACCATATTCCTTTGTAGTTTCTGACCATATTCCTCTGCCATGCTGGTTTTTAATTTGTAAAAATATTTTTTCTCTCTTTTACCCAGGCTTTCAGACAGGTTTCAGCCCTCTCTGCACTCTGTTTGACATCCTGGACGAGGTTCCCACCTCTCCAGTACCAGCAGTGGATCTTGCCCTGAATTTCAGGACAGGACATGGCTCTGCCTGTGGTAATGAGGTCATGCTGTTGGTAAGGTCCATGTGTGTTAATGCTGGGTCAATATTCTGTAGAGGTCTGGAAGTTTAGTTCTGTCTGGATGGCTGCAGGTTTGGAGGTGTTGAAGCTGATTTCAGCCTCCTGGATTCATAATCAGTTTGGTTCAGGTGTTGTGGCTAAAATCAGTAACAGCTCTAGCCATTTTCCCTCAATATAGAGCAAAGGAATGAGCTAGTAAATCTAGGCTGAAAACCCAGTTTTAACTTTACCTGTTCTCTCTTACATCCTTTGTGTCAAAACAATAACATGAGAGAATTGCAAAGGAACCTTTTTAATTTTTCAATATAATACACTTTCTCCTTGTTTGTGTCTTGGAAGAGCTCTGTGTAACAGAATAAAATTCAGTTCACCCCTGCAAGTCCAAAAAGCTCAAAAGCTTCAGACTTCTCCTGACTGCCTTTAAAGGAGACTCCATACTTTAACAAGTGGGAATTATTTTTATTTAGCTTTAGTTTATGACCACATCAAAAGATCACACCGTACTCAGCATCATAGTGGAGAGGTAATATCTTAAAATTTATCCTCCATTTTGGTCCAGATATAACCCCCCTAAAACCCTAAAGTGATGAATATTTACTCTACCAGTGGAGACACACACAGATTAAGTCTCTTTCCCCACACCTTTTAACATAAAATCAAAGTTCATTTCCATGACAGTCTTTTATGATCTGCATCTCAACTGGAGAAGACATTTTCCAGCCCAGAGGGCAGAGGCTTTGCTTTATATTGTCAAAAGTAGCAAGTTCAAGTCCTGTGGTGAGGGTCACATTTTTTATAATAAACCCTTCATATCCTGTATTATCTCCCTGTTAAATGGTTCACTACATTAATTATCATTATCATCCAATATATTTTGCACTGAATGAAAATATTTCACCAATGCTTTTGGTTGAAGAAGCAAAACATAATACACCATTTTATGAGTAATTTTCATGAAATTTTGCATGCATCCAGATCTTGTGAGGTAGGGAACACACTTTGTTTGAACTTTATAGCCTTCTCATTCAGTTTTCATTAATAATTTTCCCTTTAGTTCTCAATAGGTTTCTCTAGCATTGAGGGAACAATATCAGAGCCCTCCTGTAGCTAATTTAATATCTGTAAATTTCCATGGCTGATAAGCAACAACTGCGCAGACGAATAGAAAAATAAAATAGTGAATGTGGGAGCAAAAAAAAAACAACCCACAAATGAAAGAATGAAAGTGGAGGTTGCAAGATGCTACGGAGTGATAATCATTGCAAAAAGTTTGGCTTTGTCAGGTAAAATGAATAACAGAACAGTGATTAATATTTGTCTTCTAAAAGTAAATGAAAAGCTTAAATGTGTTTGTTCCTTTCAAAAATCATTCTCTTAATAGGTAGAAATGCTCTCTCATGGAGTTTTTCACCAGCCCCTGTTCTGAGCTGTGCTCAAACTCAATCCCAGCTCTCTAAGGGAATAGACAGATGTGCTTCCTGGAACAAGAGATCATTTTCTACCACACCTTTCTCTCTCCCAAAGCAAGGCTCTGGCCCACACTCATAAACTCAAAAGGTTTACATGGTGTGTATTTGTATAGAAACTGTATACATTTTATAAAAATATTAGATACTTTAGAGAAGTAGAACTATGAAGTATGTATTGTAGTAAGACTTATGAGGGCAATTTTTAGATTATGAGTTTTAAAATATTTACAACATGGTGTAGCTAAAGCTGATAAGCCATGAAACACTGGAGTGTATTATAATTAAAAAATAGTTACCTTCTTATTGTGATAGTGTAAATTATAACATCTGTATTGTCTCACCCTCCATGAGACTAAAAATAAAATCTGGCCCACACTCATAAACTCATGAGGTTTACATGGTGTGTATTTGTATACAAACTGTATACTTTTTATAAAAGTATTAGACACTTTAGAGAAATAGAACTATGAAAGATGTATTGTAGTAAGACTTACAAGGGGGATTTTTAGATGATATGTTTTAAAACATTTACAACATGGTGTAGCTAAAGCTGATAACCCAAGAAACACTTATAGTGTTTAATAATATATAATTAAACACTATTTTAATTTAAATATAATTAAAAATAGTTAGTTTCTAATTATGATAGTGTAAATTATAACATCTGTATTGTCTCACCCACCATGAGACTAAAAATAAAATAAAAAATTTAAAACACCTCTCAGTTACCCCATCTCTGAGTCAGAAAAGGACACAGCCCAACACCCCATAACACAGCTCATCTCCCAGTCTGTGCCCTCCCTCATGGCTGCAGGCACTGCACAGCCCTGCCCTGCACTCCCACATGGATCCCACAGGCTTTGGTGGCACTCCAAAAGCTGAACACACCATCCTGGATGAGGATTTTTTGGAGCTGTCCCATGCAGAACCAGGAGCTGAACTCAGAGATCCTCATGGGTCCCTTCTGTGATTCTAACAAGACGCTTTACAAAACCCAGAGAAACCAAATAACTTTGCAGTGTGTGATGCCACTGCCCTTCCACAGAAACTCCAGATTTAGCAGATGAATCAACTGCAGCTCCACAGCAAACAAATCTTCCAGCAACAGCCCAGGGAAAGGACACTCACAGGTCTATCAACTGAAGGTGTGTTTTTAAACTCTTGCCTGCACAACGTATCTTTCCCTCATAAGCAGTTCCAGCTATACATTTGCAGCTATCAAGCACAAGAAAAACTATACTGAGGTTTGAATACAGTGGTACTCAAAGGATGGCCCAATGTGGTTTTTTTTTAAAAGCCTGGGGAAGCACCACAGACCTTGCTGCACTTAAATCTTCCCTCAGCAGAGAACTGAAGAGATGCATTTCTCCACAGATCATTTCTCTGGTCTGTAGAGAAATGCAAGCTGAAGTGAGCAGTGAAAAGTGTGATTTTTCTCTCACTGGACCAGTCTTGGTGCTACAAGCCAAACCATCTCGTCCAGACAGGGCTGGTGCCTCACGCCAGGCCACCGGAAAGACGGGACCTGCAGGAGGAAATAAATTCCCCTGGAAGCACGGGACCGACCGTGGTGCTGGCCACCAGGATGTAACAACAAGCAAAATTCTTTTCCAATCCTGCAAATACCCAAAGCCCTGGCACCCGCAGACCTCACATCTCTAATTAAAAATGGCCATGAGCACTTCAATAAACAACGCAATCCATCATGTCCAGGACACAATAAAGGGACACGGAGTGGAAAAGAAGCTTTGCCCTGTCCTGTGTGCTGTACTGTATGTGCTTCACCACGGGGAAGCATGTGCTAATTTCTTACCTCTCTGCTGACTGCACTGTCCTTTTGCATAGTTGCTGCTGAACTGCATGAAAGGTATTTCTAATCTCGTGACGGTGACTGAAAAGGGTTGAAGGACACAAATTAAGTCTCATAGCAATAGAGCAGCTCAAGAATGGAAGGTCAGCCAGTTGACTCTTCCCAGAATCCCCTGAACAATGCAATTATTCATGAAGGAAATTTCAAATTATTTTCATTAGACTTCTGTTTTACCAATCTAACCAAAGTGATTAATTAGGGATTAAAATATTTACTCTGCACATGCTGCCTTGGCACAGCACTAGAATATTTAAGCATTGTGCTAAAAGGGTCAGCTGTCTCCAGCACTGTTTGGAATTCATTCTCTACTTTCTGTGTAAAAGGGCATTGACTCTCATGTCTACACCACACTTAGGATCCCATTAGGGACATGGAGAGAGAAGGGAAACCCTCCTCCTGCCCTTGGAGCTGCCCCAAGCTCCTCAACTTCTTTGCTGGGCTACTCCAGCACAGCAGCAGAGAAGAGCAACAGCAGTGACTACAGCAAGCCCTGCAGAGGATTCAAGGTTCCACTCCTATTCAACACACAGGACCAGAAAAGAGGGAGATGCTTGTGAGAACCTGGAAGGACCAGAAAAGAGGGAGATGCTAGTGAGAACCTGGAGGAACCAGCTAGAAAAGAGAGCCCTGTGATGGAAGACACAAGAATAGAAGAACTGGACACAAGAATAGAAGAACTGGACTCAGATTTCCAGTTGTGGAAATCCTGGCTGGTTTCTCATCCCTCTAAAAAATGGGAATATGGAGTTATCCCGAGTGGCAAATGCTTTCATTGTAGATGAGGTTTACAACATTTGGCATCCCCCAGTGAAACAGTGGGGTGGGAATGCCATGCTTGCTCTGTTCCCTTCCCAGAGCCAAACCAGCAATCCCAGGTCTGATTTTAGTCTCATGTGAAGGGTGAGACCATGCAGATGTTAAAGCCTGAGGTCAGAGCCTGAGTCAAATCCAAGCCCTGCAGACCTCCAGGGGCTCCTGGAACCCATTTGCAATTCGTCCCTCACCTGTTTGTCCAACTGAACCCAAAGCAAAAGGATGAGAAACAACGAAAGACCCCAGAAAGGGGGAACGTGGAGATGTGGGTGATGGTGCTCCAGCTCCACCAGATCCACCAGATCCACAGGGATGGTTGGATTTGGCTCAGCACCAGGGCTGGAGGGGTTTTCCTGATGGATAACCTGGCAAACCCCATTCAGGAGCCTCTGCAGGGTGGTTGAAATGCACAGAGCTGGTTGCTGCCGCCACTGCAACCTCACCAAGATGAAAAAGATGCATAACAGGATTTGCATTCCTTTCCAGAAATGACTGCTGCAAGCAAACATTTCAGCACTTATTTCTTACCAATATTATTAGGAGTCTCAGCCCATTTCCTGGCTGGGGCATGTTTCCTCCGGGGGACTGAAGTCACCTGTCACTTTCTTTCTCATGTTACTTAATCGTTTTAGTCCAAGCAGCAAGCTGCCAATCATATTTAATATTTAGTCACCTTGAATGCATTGCTACTGATTAAATAGACTGCTATTTCAGTAAACAACTCGTGAGAGAATACTTACAGCTTCATTATAATTATTCCACCAGATATTAGAACATTATTCATATGTAAGTCCAAAGAATATTTAGGTCTTCTCCTATTTAGTTCACAAACAACATTTTAATTGCTGCCATATTAGCAGAGCTATCAGCGCTAATTGGATAATACCCCTTCAAAGATTTTTTCTTTTAGCAACCTCTTTTGCTTGCATGCTTTTAAAATGTCTCTGGTTTTTTGGCTCACTGATGATTACCCACAAAGAAATTTGCCCTTATGTGTCTATCAGACAGACACCTATATATATATATATATATATATATATGTATATATATATATATACACACACATTTTTTTTTAATTGTTCTTAGGTTTTCTTTGGTGGAGGAGGACTCTGTTGTTTGTACACATTGAAAACGAGGGGCTTCTGAAAGAGGGAGGAAGATGATGATAGGACAAAGCCTGTACTGCAACTCATGACAAAGGCATGGTGAAAAATCCAAATTTTCTGAGATCATCCATAGACTTATCCATAATGAATCCCATAACCTGGGCCACATTCCTCTGGGGGCTTGGAGGATCATTTTAGAACCTCCCTGAAAAATTCATTAAGGGAATCATAGAATCATGAAATTATTTGGATTGGAAGGACTCTCAAATATCATCCAACTCCACCCCTGCCATGGGCAGGGACAATTTCCACTATCCCAGGTCACTCCAAGCCCTGTCTTGGGCACTTCCAGAGATCCAGGGGCAGCCACAGCTTCTCTGGGCACCCTGTGCCAAGACCTCACCACCCTCACAGACAAGAATTTATTCCTAATTAAAGCCATACAAGTAAACTTACTGTTAGGAAGTAAATTTATTTTATTTAAGTTAATAGCCTTAAAAGCAGGGGTCTTGCTCCCAGCAGGAAGTGTCTCACAGGGTCCACACTTGGAACATGATGCAAACTGAAGCTGGGCAGCAAGTTTTGACAAATTATATGGTAAAGTCTTTGCACAGGGATGGCAGATTTAATGAGTGAGCTTTGCTGGGAAAGGAAAGGTAAAGGAGAATTTCCAGGAAAGTAAACACGTTCTGTGTCACTACCATCTGGGCAGGATCTTCAGGCCTTGCTTCTAGAAGGAAAGTTTTGTTCAGGAACCCAGATAGGGCAATTTATCAAAGGAACAGATAAATGCAAGTGTTTGTTTCGCTTCAGTGAGAGAAAATGAGAAATTGTTACTTAAGGTTGACCCAAACACATCTCCTTGTTTCTTCCCACTCCTTTCACCTCCTCTCCTTCCTCCCTTTCAGTTTTTTTCAGTTTGACCACTGAACTGAAAAATTAATTATTCTTACAGCTCTATTAAAGGATAACTTATGCCAGGCTGCATGCAGCCTAAATGATGTACATTAAATATCTCTATTTCTTACTTGTTTTTCCCTCTCTTTTAGCATTTATCCCTTGGTTTGAAAGTTTCTGAATTCCCAAAGTACTCATGGGGTGCGATCGATTGTTCATTAGGCAAATATATGTTAAAATAAAATAAAAGAAAAGAAAGTATAATAATACTAATAATACTAATACTAATACTAATACTAATACTAATACTAATACTAATACTAATACTACTAATAATAATAATAATAATAATAATTTTGAACCAGAAAGATAAAATTAAAGAGTCAGTTCCTAATCAGAATGGCACACACAGCCTTCAGTGTGCACAGTAATGACTATCTGTGTAGGACAGAGTTAAATGGCATATTGTTGGGATATTGGGAAGAAATTCTTCCTTGTGAGGGTGCTGAGGCCCTGGCACAGCTGTGGCTGCCCCTGAATCCCTGGAAGTGCCCAAGGCCAGGTTGGATGGGGTTTGGAGCAGCCTGGGATAGTGAAAATTGTCCCTGCCATGACTGAAGTGGCACTGGATGATCTTTAAGGATCTTTCCAACCCAAACCATTCTGTTCTATGATTTTATGATTCTCTCTACATCTCTGTCAGACCTTTCTGGTTTCTCAGCAAAACTCACCAACCTCACAATAAGGTTGGTGCAAATAATTTTGGTGCAAATTATTCAGCTGGGAGGGCAGGGAACACATGGCTTGAGAAACAAAGTGAGGTGATCAACAGAAATAACCACAGCTCGTTCATTTTTTGTGTCTCTCCATCCTCTGGAGGAGGTCTGGGCTTTGGTCACCCTCTGCTTTAGTCATTTATTTCAGTTTTCCAGCAGAAGAACTTACAGATAGAGAAATATGGAATTTTAGCCTGGAAGAGGAATCCCAAATGCTCCTCATGGCCACAAAACCACGAATGGATCTGCCCATTCATAAATTAGAGACTAAACACCCAGCTGTGGACCAGCAAGGGTTCACTGCAGATGCAAAGCCAAGGCAGAAACAGCTGGAAGTCAACACGATCCATTTTTAGATCCAAGCTGGGAAAGCACTTCCAGGAGAAATGACACAACTGCTGTGGTTATATCACACTGCAAGACATGGAATGCACTTGGAAGGATCCATAAAGATCCATAGTGAGCTGCCCCAGCAATGACCTGAGAGAAGGAGAATTGTTCAAGAACCCTCTCAGCTACTCATTGCTTGTCTCAGCCAGGCAAACACTGGTCACAGGTTCAAAACACAGAAAATCAAAAGATCAGCTGGGTATTTCAGGGCGTAGAACACACTCACTGCTCTTAAACTTCCTCAGAAGTTCTCACTTTTTTCGTGTCATTTCATTTCAGTCAGGTACACAGAAAAATTCACTGTGCAGTGCAGCTAAGAAAGCTGGCAGGAGCAAACATTAAAATATTCAGAAATCTTAAACTGCAGAGTTAGAGTTTTTTATTGTTGTTTTATAACTTTGCTTTAATCAACTTTTTATCCATTGACTCCCTCGCAAGTGCCAACCAATATAATTAGCACTATCTAAATTAGTTATCACTCAAAATTACTTCCTTCTTGGAAAAAAAACAGTTTTATTTTTAAATCATAGGTGTTGCCATAGGCTGTACCAGAACTATATGCATGGACACATTTTAAGTAGATAATATTTTTAATCCTAATTAAAAAAAATAAATTCATCCCCTCCATAAAATGTTGAGATTTGTGAATGACTTTATTTTAATTTTTTGATAGAAACATGGTAACAATCAACTGATTTTCATTCATATACCTACTTTGCACCTTCCATTGAAGCATTATATTGCTCAGCCGGGCTTTTATATAAACTCAACACAAATTTCCACTGCGGGGTTTGTTCCCATTTCATTGCACACTGGATGGAGGGCAGAGGAGCCAACATTCCCCAGGGGCGCCTGTCCCAGGGGCTGTTATTGACACACTGCCATCAGCAGCAGGACTTTGCCTTCTGCAGCCTCCAAACCCATCAATACCTATTGATTTCAAGGTGAATTGCAAGTACATCAGTGCATCTGATAAAGCAGCTCTCAGCAGCGCGAGCTGAGAGTGGAGATGCTGAGATATCAAATCTCCCAAATGTGGCCTTGGATCCAGCACCTATCAGGGTGCTGAGAGGGGCTGGGCACCCCAGCTGAGCCACTTCAAAGGGACCAAAGATATTTGTGACCATGGTCTCAGGGGTCTGAGGATGAGGGAAGAGACAAGGATCTGACCCCATGTTTCAGAAGGCTTGATTTATTATTTTATTATATATATTATATTATTATATTATGTTAAAACTATACTGAAAGAATAGAAGAAAAGGTTTCATCAGAAGGCTAGATGAGAATAGAAGGGGAAAGAATAAAGATTTGTGGCTTGGACTCTCTGTCCAAGCCAGCTGGCTGAGATTGGCCATTAATTAGAAACAACCAACATGAGACCAATCACAGATGCACCTCTTGCATTCCACAGCAGCAGATAACCATTGTTTACATTTTGTTCCTGAGGCCTCCCAGCTTCTCAGGAGGAAAAAATCCTAAGGTAAGGATTTTTCATAAAAGATGTCTGAGACAGATATTATTTCAAAGAAGCCCACAGGGTCATGATCTGGCTTTGAAAATGTTGTCCCTGGTGGAAATTTTATTCACTCAAGTTTGGATATGCTGCCTGGAGATTTCATACAGCTCAGGGACATGGGGTAGGGGTGGCTTGGCAATGCTGGGTTCAAGGCTGGACTTGCTGATCTTAAAAGTGTTTTCCAACAAAAATCATTCCATGATTCTGTGGTTTTACATCCTCCCACCACTCAGACCTTTGGGAGCCCAGCACTGCTGCAGCCTCTGCTCTGAGTGGGTTGCAGGAATATTTCCTTTCCCTATTGATCCCCAATAGTCAACCTAAATCCACCTTCTTCAGCATCAGGGAACAGTTCAGAGCTCCCATTTCCCTGAGGAAGGATCTCCTGGTGCCCGGGGAATATTTCTCTTGCTATCCCTTGCAAGCTGTCATTCCTTTAGGGAATAATTTCCATGCCCTCACCCACCTGAATGCCCCTGGTATTTATCCCTTGCTGAGGGAAATGAGGATGGGATGGGGACGCTGGAGAACAGCCTGAGCTCTGAGAGGAGGCTCCTTCCAACACAGAAGAGGGGCAGGATGAGGCACAGGATGGAGAATATTGGGCAGACCCGAGCAGGAGACCTGTGGGCACATGGCTGGAAATGCTGAGCTGCAGTGCCTCACCTGGGAAAGCTCCAGGCTTACAAAAAACCCACTTTAATTGTTGTTTATTGGACATGCCAGTGTTTATTAATGCTACACTGCAGTGCAGGGTACCCCAAATCAGCTTTATTACTCATTGCAATAAGAGCATCCATCACAAACTGCCCTTTCCATGTATCCAGCCTCCAGCCCCGCTCCCTCTCAGTTTCATGTCACTGGAGTTGGGGGTGTGGGAGGTGCAACAGGAATCAAAGCCACTTTATCATTTCAGTGTATCATTGGAAACTGGGTAAAGAGAAAGCTGAATCATTCCCCACAACCTGAGGGCAGTGCTATCTTTCATCCTGACTTGTTCTGCTATTTACAAAAAAACCTGCATAATTACCAGAGCAAATGCCACGTCACAGCCTGCACCTGCTATGGGCAAGATAGAGAACATTTTTCTGAAAGTAATAATTAAATATACCCATCCATCAGTCAGCTGCATCTAGTTTTGTGGCTTCTGTGGGCTTTAAAAGGAGCAAAACAATGCATTTGTGCAAGGAGCTTTCTCTTCACGTTTTAATGGCAATTATTGCATGTAAACTAGCTTTTGTAAGAACTAGGAAGCAGATGGATGTGGTCAGAAAAAAACCCAGGCAAATACACCCACTGGAAAATCAAAAAGATAAAAATGCAAAGTCACTGCGTGTGTAGTTGACTGTGTGCTGTGAAATGGTTCTTTTCAGCCTCAGCATCTGAATATTCCCAATGGAAATGTCATTACAAAAGACAACAGGTTGTTTCAGCAGAACTGATCAAAGGCTGAGATTGCTGTTCCAGGCACGGCCCCACAATGAGTCTGACAATCCTGAGCTAAGGAATTGTTATTTCCCAGAAGCTCAATCTCCAATGGAAGATCCATCCAGGAGGAGATGGAGATGCTTGAAATGCTGGGAAGGAGTGAGAGGGTTGTGAGGAGAGCTCTGACAGCGTGGGAGCATCTTCTCATCCAGCCTTCATTTCCCCTCTGAGCTGTGCACTGAGGTGTGCCAGGCAGGGCAACCCTCCTTTAAACCTGCTTTAAACAGGAGTCCCAGCCTTCCTTTGGGGCTGCAGCACTTTCCTGAGGCCAAAATTCATCGTCAGCCAAGCCAAGGGGTGATTTGAGTGCTGCACCTTCACAATGACCAGACAGATGTTGTGATGGTGTTCACAGGGGTCTCATGTTGAGGGAAGAGACGAGGATCTGACTCCATGTTTCAGAAGGCCTGATTTATTATTTTATGATATATATTACATTAAAACTATACTAAAAGAATAGAAGAAAAGGTTTCATCAGAAGGCTAGCTAAGCTAAGAATAGAATAAGAAAGAATAATAACAAAGGTTTGTGGCTTGGACTCTCTGTCCAAGCCAGCTGGCTGTGATTGGCCATTAATTAGAAACAACCACATGGGCCAATCACAGATGCACCTGTTGCATTCCACAGCAGCAGATAACCATTGTTTACATTTTGTTCCTGAGGCCTTTCAGCTTCTCAGGAGAAAAAGTCCTAAGGAAAGGATTTTTCATGAAAAGATGTCTGCGACAAGATGTTTAATGCTTGGGCTCAGGCATCTAAACATCCCCACATCTGTCCACGTGCTTCTTTCTCCATCTCTTCATGATGCATTTTCCTCTCTCCCAAGCTCACACCTGTGGTGCACATTCCTTTTACACTGCACTTTAGCTGAGAACTGGGATGAGCACATTTGTCCTGTGTGACCACTGGAGAGAGCTGCACCTCACTGCCTCTCCTCTGCCAAGGGACAATTTTAACCATATTAAGCCATTCCACATCAAATTTTGGGAAGTTGCATGCAAGGTAGGATTATGAGGATTAAAGGGGTGGAGGGCTCTGCTTTCCATTAAGGATTTGCTGACAAAGAATCTGTTGGCAATTAATAGATTAATAAATCTTTTTGTAAATGTCTCATGAATTCCTGCGGAGCCGAGCAAGGCAATGATCCCAGTTCAAAAGCCCACAGAGCACTCTGTGATATTTAAACCTGTGATTTGCAACTCTTCTTTTTTTTCACAACTTTCCATGCTCAGAATTTTGCAGCAGTGGCCCAGGCCCTGCCCAGTGTGTCTAAACCACTTGCCAATGTTGTTCTTCACCACCTCCAGAGACCTTGCAGAAGCAACTCTTGGACAACTTTGGAAATCTTTGCTTTGGACCAAGCAAAACAAGCAAACCCTGACTTCAAAATGCTGATTTTTTTATTGCCAATTAAGCCTTCAGAAAGTACTGAAGATTCAATTCTTGAAACACACTGTAGCTAAGAAGCATGTTTGAAAAGACACCACAACCAAAAATGGGAAGGCAACAGAAATGGCTCAAGAAAATTCCAGCAGATGGCTCCTACAGGGAAACAGAGCCCAGGAAAAACCCTGCATAATCACCTCTTCAGACAGCAAGGAAATAACTTCTGGGAAGGATTTACTTCCATCCCTTTTCAGTATCCCAGATATTCAGAAACTCTTCCTGAGATCTGCAGTTCCTACTTAAAGAGTAATTTATTGATGTTCCTAAGAGAGAAGGCTTTAATTCACAAAATATAATTCATCAAAACGCTACAAAAATGGCAGTTTCATTCTGATCCTAATCTATAAAGCTTTTTGTCTATCTTTAAAGCTATGGTTATCTTGAAGTGCTTAGTCTCATATTCATTGCTTTTATAATTGGACAACATAGAACAATGGGAGATTTACTAGTTTATTAAGAACCAAAATGAATGTAATCCAATATCACCCTTTGTTGAAAGCCACCTACAAAAGAATTGCATGAGGATGTGAAATGAATAATCTTTCTTGGTTTTCTCCTCTTGAAATCACTATAGTGCCTTTCCAGAGCATAATAAATGGCAGGATGTTATGGAAAATTACTACAAGTCTTACCAGGTAAACAAGTTCAGGAGATTTTGGGGAACTGGTGCAGCTCATTCCTGACAAAGATTTTCACAGAAGAATAATTTTTTATTTGAAATTATCCTAATGGTCCAGAATTAAAAAAGAAAGCCTTAGGATCAACAATCTGGTTCTTCAGATTCAGACATTCAACCCAACCTTTTTTTTGTCTTTTTCTTACCTATAAACATGGGCTCGTGCATGGAGCAAAGTTTCTAAGGTGGGAAAATAAAAAATTTTCCAGTAAAGGTAGGGCAATAAATAGCATTTAATATATAATAAAATGTTATATATACAATATAATAATATATAATAAATTGATATCTAATAAATTGTTCCAGAAAAGGTAGGGCAATAAATAGCATTTAATATATAATAAAATGTTATATATACAATATAATAATATATAATAAATAAATATCTAATAAATTGTTCCAGAAAAGGCAGGGCAATAAATAGCATTTAATATATAATAAAATGTTATATATGCAATATAATAATATACAATAAATTGATATCTAATAAATTGTTCCAGAAAAGGTAGGGCAATAAATAGCATTTAATATATAATAAAATGTTATATATACAATATAATAACATACAATAAATTGATATCTAATAAATTGTTCCAGAAAAGGTAGTGCAATAAATAGCTTTTAATAAATAATAATAAATTAGCCCTGTGAAATAAATCTGAAAGAATTAGCTCGCAAGACCTAAGTCCTCCTCTGCATTATTAGTCCTTTAAAGAGGAGCTGAATGATCAGTGCTGAGCAAGAGTTAAATCTTCAGGAATGAGAGCAATGAAAAAATGGGAGCAGTGCCTCTCCATGATGTGTCACAGTTTGAACCAAGCAGCCAAACAAGGAAAGGGATTTTGATGACTCCTTGCCATGGACAGAACTAATTTTTCATGTTGTAAATTCTTTCTAGGTTGGAATGAAGCTGAAATACATTGAAAAAAATTCACAAATCCCATTTTGGATAAAAACTGGCTTTGACTGTGCAGTGAGCTCAGGGAGTGTCTGCCACCATCTTGGTCTCCCCAAGCCTGCTTCAAATCAGAATACCAATTTCTAATTTCAGTTCAGCTCAGTTCTCCGCTATCGCTGTTCAGCTCCACCATTATTACAACAATTTCTTCCCTGGCCCTCAAAGTGCTTTTGTAAAGAAAGAAAATGGCACTATGCCTCATTCATAGAGAGCAGAGCAGTGCAGAGCAATAGGAATCTCTGGTGGCAGGAGGGGTCTGTGCCCTGCACCAAGAGGTCACAGTTTGGGCTCAGACCCATCTTGGGGCTGGATTTCTATCACACCCATGGCTGTCACTTGTGGGGATCCCTGAGGAACCAGTCCTGAAACAGCACTTGACTCCAGTGCGTCTCTTTGGACTCCTCAATAATTCCCTTATTATATTTCATCTTCAATAATCTGCCTTTTCCTGATCATCATCCAACCCTAACCTTGCTCTGTAAATTCTCAGCTTTGTTGTAATGCAAGCAAAAAATGCATTGAGCTCCTTGGAGCAGACCTCCAGGGAGATGTCAAAACCTTCAGGAAGGGAACCACAAAGCAGAGGTGCAGTAAGTTAGTTCTTAAATTCTCCTTAATTTGATGTGGTGTTTGTGAAAGGCCTGATTTCTACCCCTCTTTCCTGCACCATGAGCTTGTGGTCTTCCCATCCTCTGGGAAATAGGATGCTGGGATTCCTGAGAGAAATGGGAGAATTCTCTCCTTCTGCTTGACAGGACCCAGCTCCTCACCTCCAGGAGGAGAGATGCTGGGATTCCTGAGAGAAATGGGAGAATTCTCTCCTTCTGCTTGACAGGATCCAGTTCCTCACCTCCAGGAGGGCTCTGGGCTGATGCATCTGCAGGGAGATGGGAAAAATAGATGGGAAAACCTCAGCATGCATGTTGCCATGGCTCAGCTCCTCCCTCCCCACCACCAGCAATGGAAATAAGCAGAGCTGCCACTGGGGCAGCATTTGAGCCCTTCCCATGGGAAAAGCCAGAGGGAAAAGGCTGGATTGATGCAAAGGTCACTGACAAACTGAACCCATGGGATCTCCATGCATTTACACCCTGCAGAGGATCCACCCAAAAACACCTCAAAAAGTGACAATCACTTCAAGCTCTGTCACACAGATCGCACCTAAGATCATTTCTCAAGTTAAACTTTACCCATTGGCTTCAAGAATAAATAAATGTTATTAATAAATGTTATTGTTGGTTGCTCTGCTTTTCTGCAGCTCATGGCAGGGCAGGATGTCAATTGCCTCTTTGCTCAGGACTCATTTATCCTCTGATTTTCCCCATAGATGCTTCCTTATAAAGAGAAAAAAAAAAAAAAGGAAATGAATAAATTGAAAAAAAAAAGCTTGTAGACCCAAAAGAAAGAATGCACCTATTATAAAATAAAATCTCTTTTAGTAGCTATTAGAATGCATTAAAAATATTCACAGGACTCTCCCCTCCAGTTATGTTGCAAAAGCCATGCAAATAATAATTGTGGCTAAGTGCAGTACAGTGACAGTCAATATTGTACTTCCCAAGCTAGCACTCATTATTCTTTATGGAAATCATGCATTTTGTGAAAGATCAAAAGATTTACATATCATATGGAGTGCTTCAGGGAGTGACTTGCTGTGCACTTTAAATGCACAATGTTCCACAGCCATTTAAATACAGATTTCATTTCTCTCTTCTGTGTGATATTAAATTTGGAAAAAGGAGTGAGACAGAGACGAAATCGACTTGGGTACCTTTGTTCACATCATGAAATACAATTTTAATTTGCTTCTGATATAGAAGTTTAATATTTTTATGGGATGTTATTGAATAATCTGCTAGGCTCAGCATTGGCCTTTTCTCAGGAAAGAGATGAAAGAATTTTTTTGTATTTTTTTCAGAGCACTGCAGGAAAAAATCGTCAGCTCTTCCATGCCCTGGAGAAGGAGACAGACTTTGACTGCTTGGCCTCCCTCCACCATCAGCTCCCCTGCAACCTTCCCCTGTTGGTGTGGTCTGCACTGGAAGGGGCTGCCCCGGCTGGAGTCACCATCCCTGGAGATGTCCAAGGATGTGGCACTCAGGGCCATGGTTTGTTTGGCAAGGTAGTGATCAGCCAAAAGCTGGACCTGATGGTCTTGTGTCACAGACATCTTTTATGAAAAATCCTTTCTTTGAGATTTTTTCCTCCTGAGAGGCTGAGAGGCCTCAGGGACAAGATGTAAACATTGATTATCTGCTGCTGTGGAATGCAACAGGTCCATCTGTGATTGGCCCATGTTGGATGTTTATAATTAATGGCCAATCACAGTCAGCTGGCTCAGACAGAGAGCCAAGCCACAAACCTTTTTTATCATTGTTTCTTATTCTATTCTTAGCCAGCCTTCTGATGAAATCCTTTCTTCTTTTCTTTTAGTACAGTTTTAATGTAATATATATCATAAAATAATAAATCAAGCCTTCTGAAACATGGAGTCAGATCCTCTTCTCTTCCCTCATTCCAAGAACCCCTGTGAACCCTGTCACAGTCTTGGAGATCTTTTCCAAACTAAACGATTCTGTGAGTTTTCCCTGGGTGCTTCCCCTCAGAAGGTGAGGTGGGGCTGACAGCCAGAGCTGCATTCCGGGGAATCCACCAAGGCTGGGCCCAGTCCAAAAAGCAGATTGTTCAGAATGGTCTGCAGAGCTGGGGGTTATTTCTGGGTGGCATCCAAGAGTCTGGGTTATTGTTGAAGATTGCAATGCAAGATGTTTTCCATTACCATCTGTATGGCAGTTGTCTTTTGTCAAGTGGGCAGTTTGCTTTATCTCTCTCTTTGAGTGACCACAGTCACACCTCCCTCGGGAAGGGACATTGCTGATAACAGCTATTGAATGTCACTGCATGGCTGATAAGAACTACAGCATCCCATTGGGAGATGTGAGCCCAGAGGGAGGAGCCAAGCATTCCTGCCTGGATATAATCTGGAGATTCTGGAACACCAGCACGGCTTCTGCACTGGATTCCCCAGAGGAACAGCAGCTGCCTCTTCTCCCACTGGATCTTCAGAGGAAGAATCCATCCTTCTCTACAGGATCCCTGCTCCAACAGAACCACCCCTGACACTGCAGGAGGGCTGAGCCACAATTCCAATGGGACTGCCACCAACACCCTGACCCACAGGTTGGGTTCTGACTCTGTCAGTGCTGTTCTAGTGCACTGCATTGTTTATTTCATCCTTTATTTTTTCCTTTCCCTATTAAAGAACTGTTATTTCCTGCTCCCATATTTTTTGCCTGAGAGCTCCTTAATTTAAAATTTATAGCAGTTGAGAGGGGTGGGGAGGATTTACATTCTGCATTTCAGGGGAGGCTCCTGCCTTCCTCAGCAGACTCCTGTCTTTCCAAACCAAGACAATAATTCAGGGTCTAAGCAGCAGCACTGGGAGGAATTGGGCACCACCCAACAAGAGATCCACACTGGTGAGGATGAGGAAAATTGTCCCTCTGCCTCCTCTGAAGGGAGAAAAGAGAGTTTTCTGCACAAGCAATTAGTCCTGTATTTCTGAGCAAGAAGGAAAGTGTTGCATGAGCAGGAAATCTGCCCTGTTTGTTTGCTCCTGATACATCTGCATTATTTTCTGAACGGAGCAAATGGAAAACCTCTTTAATGAAGCATAAAACTATGTTGTGATTAAGGCTTATTCTGTCTAAATATTGACTCAGATAACACTTTCTCGGGACAAACAGACCATAACCCATGACTCTGGCAACAAAGCCAGGAAGATTAACAGGAAAGATGCATTTTCTGGTTGTCTGAAGAGAAGTTTGACACGGCCAAGACAACAGGCAAAGTCTATTATGATTGTGAGATCCAGCCACAGGGGCTTCAAGAGGCTGTAGCTTTCTAGTTTTAGTGAATATTTGAAAGTTCAGGGGAAAATATCTCTGTCCTTCCCTAAGTGGTTAGCACAGAGACAAGAGCAGAGTGGCAGGAATTTCTGGAAACTTCTAAAAGTGAGAACTTCTCCCATTATCTTGGACGAAAGATTACCCAAAGAGTCTTGCAAGCCCTGTTGAAGTACAACCACTGGCTCTTTGACCTTCACCTGCAGATAAAATCAGAATAAGTCAGGCATGCAGATAATAATCCTGGGAGAAGAACAGGTAGATTGGGGTCTGGAAAGCAAAATCTGTAATTAGAACAGAGGGTGCTTGGAAAATCAGCTCAAAAGGGAGAGATAAAATCTTGTGCCAATTTCAATGGTGTGATATTTTCTGTTTCTTTCAAAAAGCATAGATTTGCTTTAAAATAATAAAAAAAAAAAAAAGGTTTTTTTGGAAGAAAGGTCCTGGTCTGAGGGAGGGGGTGTGAAGGGGTTTTGGTTTAGACATTGTTATGTGTATTACAGTCAGTTCAGAGAACCAAGCTCAAACAGGATCCCATTTTGGGGGAAAAAACCCAAACCAAACCAATCCCAAAAAAACCAACCAAACAAACAAACAAAAACCCCAAAAAACAACAACAATAACAACAACAAAAAACTACAAAGAAAACAATAAAAAACCCCAAATAACCCACCACAAAAAGCCTAACCAACCAAAAAAACCCCACAGGAGTGAATCTCTGCCCCAGAAGGATTACCACGAGGTGAGGGAAGGCACACAAGAGGGTGAGGATTCTACAATTCTATTTTCTGGGATTTCAGACCTTTCCATCTCTGTCTGCAACTAGCAAAGCAATGATACCTCCCAGAGAAATACCACCTCCAGGGCTAATCAGCTGCCATGTCTTGGAAATATTCATAAATAAACAGAAGAAAATGAATTGTTTCCCACAAATACTTAACAGATAAACCTTCCTGGGAAGGAAAAAAGCTCCCTGAGAAAGGAATTATCTCCTTGGTCCAGGGGAGTTTTTGATCATTCTTAGGATTTGGGAATTTAAAGAAATCATGACAATAGATGATGGTGTCAAATAGAAAAGCAAGTAAACTGTTGCAGCTGTACAGACACAGCAGTGTTCTGTAATTCCAGTCTGGGATATCACCGGGGCAAGGTGAGGAGTTAGGAGAGTTAACAGGAATTATTTGAGCAGGAATTTAATTCTTTCAGATTTACCTGCTTATTTTAGCTTTCAAAACTCTTTAAAAGGTAAAATTAACTCTGGGCATGCCCCTAAATGTCACTGTGGACAAGAGAAAGGATTTATACTGGGTGTTTTTTCAGGGTTTTGGCAGTGCAGATGGTCTTAAAGGACAATGAGGATGGACCGGGAAGTCCTGGACATGAACCTGAACTCTGTGGGCACTTCAGGAGGAAGATTATCTAAAACAGATTCTGGTTAGTCTTTAACTCCACCCTCTCTCCAGTCCTTGTTTCTTCAGACAGTGTTTTTTCATGGTATCATGGAATCATATATGTCTCAGACATCTTTTATGAAAAATCCTTTCTTTGAGATTTTTCCTCCCGAGAGGCTGAAAGGCCTCAGGAACAAAATGTAAACAATGGTTATCTGCTGCTGTGGAATGCAACAGGTGCTTCTGTGATTGGCCCGTGTTGGATGTTTCTAATTAATGGCCAATCACAGTCAGGTGGCTCGGACAGAGAGCCGAGTCACAAACCTTTGTTATCATTTTTCCTATTCTATTCTTAGCTAGCCTTCTGATGAAATCCTTTCTTCTATTCTTTTAGTACAGTTTTAATGTAATATATATCATAAAATAATAAATCAAGCCTTCTGAAACATGGAGTCAGATCCTCTTCTCTTCCCTCATCCTCAGACCCCTGTGAACATGGTCACACATATAGGCTGGGAAAAACCTTTATGATTACTAAGTCCAACCATTCGCCCAGCACTGTCAGGCCCACCCCTAACCCATGTCCCCATGTGCCACATCTACAGCTACAACATATCTGGAATATTTCCCTACAGAATTCTGCCATTGTCTTTCCACCTTTGCCACCTGTCCAACCCACCTAAACTTTCAAATTTCTCCTCTGTTCCCATTGTAAACTTCCCCAAGCTGAGCTCTGCAGCTCCAAGGATTTCTGGATGTGTCAGAAGTGTCCAGGTTAGCTAAGTGTTTGTAAAATATAAAATTATTGTTTTCTGGGAAAAACCCCCAACAACAACAACAACAGGGGAGACACAAAATAATAACCCAGCAGATCTCACAAGCCAATTGCCAAAACCCTTTACAGCCGTGCTTTGTCTTCCCACCAGCTGCAGATCCCAGCCCTTATTTTGGGATCTGCACTGCAAAACTGGCCTTTCCTTTCCACTGGAAGGAACCAGGAATAAAAGAAGCACGGAAATGCAAAGGCTGAAATGAAAGTGGGAGAGCAGGGGGAGCGTGGCAGTGCTGGTGTTAACGCTGAAGTATTCCCTGGGAGCGTGAGCTGGCAAACGGAGTGGACACCCAGATATTTGAAATGCAGCCAAATAATTTGGCACATCTCTAAACTGGCACAAAGCAGTCTTAGCAGAGCTTCCTACTGCTGCTGGCACTTTTACAGCTGTCTTTCTTCATCTTGCTCTTCCCACTGCAACAGCTACTCAACAGGTGTTTCCACAGGCACAGTGTGTTTGGCAGCTGCAACCCTTCAATATTATCGCTGGAATACATTTTTCTCCCCATCAACAGCATTGCCTGGCTCTGTTGCCCAGAGGCCAGCATGGCAACGGGGACAGCTGACCAACTGGATTTGGGAAAAGGGGGCTGTGGGCTCTGGGCAGCCAGATGTAGGAGCCAGTAGAGCAGTTGGAGAACATCAAGGCTTGGCATGGCTCTGGAAGGCTGGAGTGATGCTTGGCTGAGGTTTGTCTGGAGCCCCATGCTCTGCTCACCTGGGTCTTCACTGCTTTTTTTTCGCTTGTTGCTCCCCTGGTCCCACGTCCATCAACAGAACATATTCTTAGTTATTTTCTGTTGATTAAACAGGCATGGAGAACGTAATTTCTTTGTTCTCTGTTGTTCGCTTGGAATGCAAGGGGGTTTCATATTCTGTGATTTTCTTCATTGCAAATAAGTTTCCCTAACCTCTGGGTTTCCTGTCTTTGATTTTTCATAAGGATTGAGTGTTTGCTCAAATTATGATGGATTTTCCCTGCCTGACCCTGTTCAGTCTTCAATCCAAATGTGCTTAGAGCAGAAGGCAGGAGAATTCAAATCCTAGAGGAAACCTGGGAACTGTGAGACTTTCAGACACAGAAAGCACCCAGAGCAATTCAAAGGTGAGCCATTTTGGAGTAGAGTTCATGAGGACATTAAAATTAAAGAATTATCTTTTTGCCTTTTTTTTTTTTTTCCAGCTTGCCTGTGGGGCTTTTTGGCCTTTTTTCACCTTTTTGGTTTTCATCTCATACACACCAAGGCAGTCTCAATTCCTTCAGCAATGCAGTTTGCTGGATGTTTTCTTCTTCCCATTGCACATTTTCCACATGCACAAAACCTTGCAGTTGAGAAGCTTCCAGAGCAAGAGAAACATGGTGTTTAACAGCCCCCAAACAAGCTTCTCTCCATGGATTTATCTGCTGGCTTTTTGAACCTTGGTGAACTTTGAGCATCCACCAAGTATTGCAGCCAGGAGCTCTATCCCTTCACATCTCTGGACGCAAAGAACCCCTTCTTGTTTATTTTGTGCCACCATGATAATTTTCTGGAAAATCCCTTTGCCAGGATTTCTTCTCCTGGGAAGCTTCAGCTTCTCCCTGTTTTGCTGCTTTGGAATGTGATTTGGAGATTGTTTATCCAGCATGTGAATTGTTTCTACTTAATGGCCAATCACAGCCAGCCGTGTCAGTCTCTCTGAGCCAGTCACGGGTTTTTATTATTGATTCTTGTTAAGCCTTCTGATGTATCCTCTCTATTTCTTTAGTATAGCTTTAGTATAGCATTCTTTTAATATAATATAACATTATAAAATAATAAATCAGCCTTCTGAGAACATGGAGTGAAATTCTCATCTCTCACCTCATCGTGGGGACCCTCACACACACCACAATTTTGCCTCCATGACCCAACAGTTTTGCTTGGTGTCCCTAAGTCTTGTGTTGGCAAACAGGTGGGAAAATGAGTTTCTGTCCCTCCCTGCTTCTCCAGCAGCTGTGGTTTCTCAGGTCTGAGCTTATGGGTAAGTCCTCCACGCATCCTCCCTTTCCCATGAAGTGCTTGACATGGACATTTAAAATATAAGTATGGAAATGTCCCAGTGGATCTTAACTCTCTCTGCTTCCCACAACATCTCACCTTGGACTCAGTCCAGGGGAGGCCATGAAGGGGATTAAAGGGATGGAATCCACTCCTGTAGAGAAAGGCTGAGGGGGTTGGTGTTGTTCATTGAGGAGATCATAGAGCTCCTTCCAGTGCCTGAAGAGGCTCCAAGAGAGCTGAACGTGGGCTTTGAACAAAGGTACAGGACAAGGAGGAATAGCTGCATACTCAGAGAGACCAGATTTAGATTGGATATTATGAAAAAATTCTTGCCTGAGGGTGAAGGTGCTGAGGCCCTGGCACAGGGTGTCCAGAGAAGCTGTGGCTGCCCCTGGATCCCTGGAAGTGTTCAAAACCAGGTTGGAAGAGGCTTGGAGCACCGTGGGATAGTGGAAGGTGTCCCTGCCCTTGGCAAGGGGTTGGTAAGAAATGGTTTTTAATTTCCCTTCCAATCTAAACCATTCTGGGGTTCCATGACCTCTCTGAAGAGCCAGATTTGTATTTCTAGCCCTCTTCTCTCTATGTTTGTGTTGGATGAGTAGACACAGACTGGCTAACCACAGGTAGGGCCCTTGAAGAGCCCAAGTCTCAAGGTATCTGTGCACAGAATAAAAGTTGTTAAATCTCTGTCCAGAGCACCACGAGCTCTCAGTTCCCCACAAGGACCAGGAGGCCGTGAGGCTGTTACAGCCCTCTTCCCACTCTCCCCAATGTTGCCATTAATATGTAAAACCTTAAGCTTGCTAAAGGGATTATTTCCCATCCTATCTGATTGTAAACTGGCATTTCAATGATTACATGTATCTTTTTGTCATTTCCTCGTAAAACATCTTATTCTTGAACAGCATAATTGGCCTCTTACTAATGTTTAATGAATGATTAAATCAGCATAAATGCAACATACAGCTCGACATGGAAAGCATGTTTACAACCTCCAGAGCCACAAAAATGTAGTTTTAGCAACATAGGTTTTAAACACTTGTAGTTTCCTGATTATGAACTTTCTGGTATATTTCACATTAAATACATGGGAAAGAAAATATGAATTTGCCTGTGTGAGCTCAGAAGCAATTCAGCCACTTATCATTTTGTTTGAAATTCATAACCTGTGTATTAACAACACCTCTGTGGTTTTCATTTAAGTATATTATGTAATCTTCCCAAATTAAAAGCCAATTAAAGTCACATAATTGCAGAGCTCAGGCAGGTAAGTCCTTGTGGAGATGGCTAAGCAAGGACACTGCCTTGCACTGGTACATCACATTAACCACCCTCACAGAGAGACTCCAAGATTTGCCCAGGAAAAGGAGTCCAAGTCAAATGAAGCATCAAATGAGTGTAAAGAGAAATGGAAAGCTATTTCTTCAAAGGAAGGAGAAATATGGGAGGATACAAATCCAGCTTGCTGAAATATGAGGTTGAGAGGCTTTTAAGACAATTGGAAAGTCAATGATGATCTCAGGATCACAGGTGTGAGATTAATTTAAGAAAGTCCACTTTAATAAAGGCCCCTTTTGACAAAAAACAGACCCATAAAACTGGGATATGTTTTACCTGGGTGACTGCAGCACTCCAGAATCCTGTAGGAGTGGAAAAACCAAGTGAAGTCCTAAGGTTTATCCAGTGGAGTTAGGGGAGTATCACTGATCCTCTCCAGGCCACTGGCTCAGGAAAGATCCACCCATTTCAACAAGAACAGAGAAGCCAGGGAGATGGGGAATTTCAATCTTCCAGGAGAAGATGCAAAAACATTCTGCTTTCCCTGTAGAAATATGGCAGGGGAGTGAGCACAACAAAGCAAAGAAGCCTGCTCAGGCAGAAAACTGGCATTAGCACAAGGATATATCAGAACAAGCCAAATAGTTTAGGGGTGGAAGTTACAGCTCCCAAGCACTGAGGTGCTGAAGCAGCTCTTGGACAGATGCTGCAGGGCCAAGGAAATGCACAGGTTTGGAGTGAGACTGGATTTGTTCATGAAGGGGCTGGGGGTCTGCTTTCCCTTCAAAGCTCCTATCTGCATTGTTCAGCAAGAAAGTTTCTCTGCGAGAGCAGGAAGCAAAAATGACACCGTGAGGCAGCATCCTTGAGGTGTGCCAGGCTGCTGGCTGATCCTGGGGCTCAGCTGCACCATGGGATTGTTAATTTGAGAAAAGACCTCCAAATCACCAGCTGACCAGCTCTCCTGGGGTTCAGCTGCACCATGGGATTGGTAATGTGGGAAAAGACCTCCAAATCACCAGCTGACCAGCTCTCCTGGGGTTCAGCTGCACCACGGGATTGTTAATGTGGGAACAGACCTCCAAGATGACCAAGTCCAACCATATCCCCAGCTCTGCAAAGGCCACCCCTAAACCACGTCCCCAAGTGCTGCTGTCTGGGGATTTCCTGAGCTCCCTCTGCACCTCTACTGAAGAAATGTCTTTTCTCATTCTGGAGAGGAGGAGAAATGGGGGTTTTATCCAACCAGACCAGCGTGATGCCCACACAAATGGATTTTCCATTCTGCCCTCCCACAGCTGTAGCTATTCCTCATGTGCTTTTATGGCAAAACTCCACAGTCAGGACTTTCTGCTCACTACCCAACCTGTGGCCTAGTCCATAAAGCCCAGCTGACAGGAATTCTTCCTCCAACGTCCTTTGTCATTTAACCCTCCCATATCTTGCTGCCTCCATCCACTTCTGGATTGCAGCATACAAGGCAGTGAAAAAAAGAAGACAGTTGGGTGGTCTGTTATGGTTACAAATGCAAACAAAGTAAAAAAAAAAAATTAAAAACTAATTAAAATGGCAAAACAATGTCTTATAAAGGAATTTCAGTATTAAAAAAAAAAAAGATGGGGGCTCAATATTCCATTTTCTGAGGTGTTGCCGTAACACTTCACAAGGGTCACAGCACTGGTATCTCAGCACTTCATCCAGCTACCATGCACCACAGACTAAATCTGAGTTTGGCAAACACTTTCCTGGTCTCATCATCTGGTTCATAAAACCACTGGGGGATTTTAAAGGTACCGCAGGCAGGTGCACTTTTAGCTGGCATCCCAGTTTGGATTCATGGCATGCCCTACCCACCAGCAGGAGCAAGTGTTACTGCTCTCAGCAAAACCAGCCCAGATTTATTCATTAACACATGAGGAAGGAAAGGCAGGAGCTGAAACCATCAGAGATTCACCCATGAAAAAGAGCAAAAAGCCGAATCAGGTAATGCAAGAGCACAATATTTTAACCAAAATGCAAAGAAAAATTAATCATCAAAACATTTGGAAATTTTCGGCCAAGGTGTCTGATGCTGTCATGACAAGACCACAGTCTGAAAGTGATCCCAGGGTGATTTTTAAATTTTTTTAAAACAAAAACACAGTGTCAGAGAATGACTCTTCAATGAGCCTTTGTCCCTGCATTCCCATCCCTGGCAGTTCAGCTCTGGGTGCTGGGGCTGCTCTGCTTTGCAAATCTTCTGAGATACTGAAATGTCCAAAAAAAAAAAGAGTTTCCTGTGAGAATGCCAGGTGAAGATTTCGAGCTGAATGTTGGAATAACCAACTTTCCAAGCCAAATTGATTCGAGTTATCTTATTTGCTTTTTATGTAAACACAGGTAAGCTATTCTTGTATTTTAGGAAAATAATGGAAATAAAACCAAAAAGTAATGCAGTGTCAAGCTCCTTCAAGCATGCCCTGATCTGTCACTAAGGGAATCCTCCCCAGCCATGTTTGAGGGCTCCACATGAACCATGGCAGTGTCTAAAGCTGCTCTGTTTGCTCTCTCTGACACAGCCCAGTGGTTTCAGTCAACACAGATACCTGGAGACTGCCGACTTCAAACATTGTTTATTGAGCAAACAACCACCCTACAGCTCAAAAGGCAAAGGGAGGGGGGAGAAAGAGATGGGGAAGTGTCCCTGTGAATGTGAGTCAGGAGGGACACGAGCCAGCCAAGGATATTGGAGAATATAGCAAATATTCTGTTGCCAAAACCACCTAACAAAATAGACCAAGGATAAAATAGCAAAACCAGAACCATGTGTGGACTGGGATGTCTGGGTTAAAATCTCTGCCAGGAAGGTGTTTAATTCTCAAGATAATAAAATTCTCAGGGTGCTGCAGTTTCCACCCAAAAAGTCTTCACAGCACCTGTATTTCAGCTGTTGGGCACTCACGTGGCCACCCAGGTCCTGCAGAGCACTGGTGGGATTCCTGCATGGAATCTTCTAGAGAGGAAAAAGGGAGGATCTACCCAATCAAAAATAAAAGGGGAAGGACACACTAGTGGCTAAAATATTCTGTTACATCACACCAAATTTTTCATGTGTCCTGTACCAAATCTGATCCTCCTCGGTAAAATTATTCAAGATTCAGGGTCAGAGGGAAAACAGGAGATTTCTGAGTGCTGGAAACTTCTTGGTCTTCAAGCACTGAGGTTTAGTTTTAAAACAACTCACATTCAGTCACATCACTCCTGGGGCAGGACACTGTGTTGTTCTCATGTTTTAAAGCCAAACAAATGGAACAGAGACAGACCAAGAGATCACTCAAATGTATTTTGCCCATTTTAGAATGTTTTCCAAGGGTTTACATATCCACTGGCTTTTGACATGATTTGCCTGGAGTGGTGCATGGCATGGAAATGCCCTCCTTCTCTGGAAATGTCAGCAAATCTTCTGTTCCCAACAAACCAGCAGAGCCTGGAAAAGGGACTGGAGATGGAGTGAAGATGATAGTTTGGGACCTTACTGTGAAAGAGAAGGATCCATGCAGGGAAGCAGAGATGGCACAAGGCAGAATGGGAGCATGGAACGCACAGAACATACAAAAGATGGGAACATACAAAAGATGGGAATTTCGATCTTCCAGGAGAAGATGCAAAACCATTCAGCTTTTCCTGTAGAAATATGGCAGGGAAGTGAGCACAACAGAACCCATGAAGAAAAGCACTGAAACTCAGAAAGGCTCACTTTCTGAGTTTCCCCACATGATGGTGGCTCAAGGCTGTGCAATTGGGGCACTGTGGTATTTTCTGAGGCCCCCATCATTGGAAGGAAATGATGAATCTGACTCCATGTTCTTAGAAGGCTAATTTATTATTTTATGAGCTATATTATATTAAAGAATGCTATACAAAAATTATACTAAAGAATAGAGCAAGTATACAGACAGAAGGCTAAAAGATACTAATGAAAACTCATGACTCCTTCCAGAGTCCTAACACAGCTTGGCACTGATTGGTCATCAAGTAAAAACAATTTACATGAAACCAATGAAACAATCACCTGTTGGTAACAATGTCCAAACCACATTCCAAAGCAGCAAAACACAGGAGAAGCAAATCAGATAATTATTGGTTTCATTTTTCTCTGAGGCTCCTCAGCTTCCCAGGAGAAAATCCTAGGCAAAGAGAATTTTTAGAAAATATGACAGTGACAGAGCACCTTCTGTAGTGCACATTAGAGGGGGAGAAAATGCAGAGAAAAACCCAAGTAGGGAATGTGTTGTGAGAAGGAACACATTATTCTCCATCCATTTTCAGGGAGAAGAGGTGCTGGCATCCCAGCATCCCAGATTCCTTCCTTACAGGAAACCTGGGCACTGCTTCTTCTCAGTCTCAGTGCTGTCACAGCCGTCACCACTGCCAAGCAAGCTCCAGTGCCACCCTGTGCCCCTCTCTCCAGGGAGGAAATTCCCAGTTTCCATCTCGGGGCAGGAGAGCTGGCGTGGCAGAGCCCTCGCAGATGGGTGAGCAAACCCACAGCTGGCACTGCAGCTTGCATTTAGACAATTACACACCCTGCCAGCAGCCACGCTTCTTGGAAGGGATTGTGCTGTAAATATTTCACTGCCTGCTGCCCGTGGCCACTAAACACTGACAAATGCTCCTGTAACAAAGGCTTGGGCTCTGGACCTCAAACCTCTTCAGTCCCAAACTCCAGCCTTGCCCCTGTAACTCATCCTCACCCTGGCAAGGTTGTTTTAGTGGGATTGGGTCAACACAGCTGCACCTACTTCCCGCAGTTCTTTTCATTCTGTCTCTGTTCTTTTTAATTCTCAGCGTTTTATTGTTTCTGGAGAGTTTAATTTAAGAAAAAAACGCTTGATTTCTGGTTTTCTGGGGTTTGGTTTGGTTTCTTTTTCAAGTCAACAAAACCCCCCACAATCCTGCACCTCCAGTGAAAGGAAAACTTTCCCTGCCAGAATTAAGTGGAGGTGGCAGAAATGAGGATATTTGAACAAAGAAAGCAGGAGTGATCACTACCCCATCGCTGGAGCACACAGGGAAAGGAAAGACAGAAATGGAACAGCAGCAGTGAAAAATATGCATGCATATTCAGCCCCTTTGTCAAAAAACCTTGTGCTGCAGCATTTCAATTAACAAAGTAGGATGGTTTACCTGATAAAATGCTCCCTGTGTGAGTGTAATTACATATTTATGCCCCACAGAGATTTTTTAATTTCTCTTCAGTTTGTTTGCCTTGAAAGTATTTGTCACTGGAAATGTTCTTGATGTGTAATTTTAAGGCAGGGTTGGCCAAATGTGTAGTTTGTTTTCATTTTAGATTTACTTCGCTGAAGAAGGATTGGAAGATAATGTATATTTTCAGAGCAAAGGGAAAAAAAAATCAATAAAGAAGGTGATACATGAACCAGCTGCAGAAAAAAATACACTCAAGTGCTGCTTCAGAAATTTAATTATTTTTTTTTCTTTCTTTTTCTCTTGCTTTAAATATATTCTCAGATGCTTGAAACAGCTTATTGTTCTGCCCCTGTCATTTTGTCCTTGCTCCCCAAATGCATCTCTTATGTTTCCAGAGAGGCTGCAATGAACAGGCAGATTTTTGGTCATTGTTCTCCTATTATTTGAGCCCTTCCTGAGTAATCCCTGCCCTGGAGTCTCAGTGCTGGGCACCTTCCTACCTCCAGCAAGGCATTACAGATGTGCTGGAGCCCAAAGGTGCATCCAGTAGGTTTTGAGTGGTGGTATTTGCTGGGATGAAGGAGGAATTGAGAATCTGACTCCATATTCTTAGAAGGCTAATTTATTAATTTATGGTATTATATTATATTATATTATATTATATTATATTATATTATATTATATTATATTATATTATATTATATTATATTATATTATATTATATTATATTATATTATATTATATTATATTATATTATATTATATTATATTATATTATGCCATACTAAAACTATACTAAAGAATAAAAGATACTTACAGAAGGCTTAACAAGATACTAATTAAAAACTCCTGACCTCTTCCAGAGTCCTGATACAGCTGGATCATGATTGGTCATTAAATTAAAACAATTCACCTGTTGGATAAACAATCTCCAACCACATTCCAAAGCAGCAAAACACAGGAGAAGCAATTAGATAATTATTGTTTTCATTTTTCTCTGAGGCTTTTCAGCTTCCCAGGAGAAGAAATCCTGGTGAAGGGATTTTTCCAGAAAATATGACAGTGACATGAGTTGTCCAAGTCCTTGTCCTCACTTGTGCAAGTGCTGGGCTGGGTCAGGGCTTGGCAGAGCACAACTCCTGTAAATGCATTCTCAAACCTTAGTTTAGCCACAGAAATGCAGAATTAAGACTTTGGAGAGCTGCTTGAATGCTCAGAGAAGAGCAGAACTCCAGCTCCCATCAAAACCCACCCTGCTGTTACTGGGTTTTTTTTCCCTTATTTCCTCCAAAGTTCCTCAGGAAGGACAGAAAGAATCTGAAGGTCAAACCCACCCCAGTTTTGGCTGGGGGACAGCTCAACAGCAGGGCACTGCTGGCTGGGGAGGTCAGTGAGCTTCAGAGAGATTATTGGAGAGGTTTCCTCAATAGCTTCAGCCAAGGCTTGAGAGGCCACCACAGCACAAACCATGTTATGAGGATTATTCCCAGTTCAACCTTGCAGGAAAGGAGGAATTTGGAGCAGTGTCAGGAGACAAATCCATGACTCTTCCCAGGTATGCTGATGGCACAGGGATGATTGTGCTGAGCTTCTGGCTCTGGAGGTGACAAAAACCCAGATCCATCTCCTGGATCTGACAGCAGCTCCTGACACTGCCATGGCTGGATCCATCTCACAGGCCTGGAGGAGAGAAATGAGTGCTGGAGCTGGCTCTGCTCCTTCCTCCCTGGCCGATCCCAAGGGTCAGGAATGGCATCTGTTCCATCTCTTCCAGGATGCAGAAGGGGAGCTCGTGTCTTCCTGCTCCCAGGAAAGAGGCTCAGAGATGGGATTCAACCCCAGTGCCTGCCAGACCGTGCCACTTCCCTGCCACAGCCAGGATTGTCTTCTCTCCCCCCAGCTGTCCCAGTGTCCCCGAAGAAAAGCTCCAAGATGAAAGACAAAGGAGCTGGCAAAGGCCCAGCATGTGCTTGTTTGGGATGAGGAAAACATGCAAAGGAAATGCCCAAAAATCTTAAACACTCCAACATGTCATCCGGACAACAGTGCTCTGCTACAGCTCCTCTGAACAGAGATTTTTTTTTTTTCTCCCACACTTTGGTTACCCAAGAAATGCAAACTTCCCTTCAGGTACAAATCTGGAGCTGCCACCACTGTGCTCTCTCTGTGTTTGGTGCCTGTCCCACTCAAGGGTGATTGCCAAAAGCCAAAAAAACCTGATATGAGTTAACACAGAGCAGGAAAAGCATTCTGGTGCACAGGGTTCCTGCACACCTGTAAATCAGGTGGTACCTTGCAAAGCATCAGGTCAGGTGTGATGGTGTTCACGGGGGTCTGAGGATGAGGGAAGAGACGAGGATCTGACTCCATGTTTCAGAAGGCTGATTTAGTATTTTAATATATATATTACATTAAAACTATACTAAAAGAATAGAAGAAAAGATTTCATCAGAAGGCCAGCTAAGAATAGAAAAAGAAGGAATGATAACAAAGGTTTGTGTCTCAGACAAACAGTCTGAGCCAGCTGACTGTGATTGGCCATTAATTAGAAACAACCACATGAGACCAATCACAGATGCACCTGTTGCATTCCACAGCAGCAGATGACCATTGTTTACATTTTGTTCCTGAGGCCTTTCAGCTTCTCAAGAGAAAAAATCCAAAAGAAAGGATTTTTCATAAAATGTTTCTGTGACAGTCAGTTTCTTCTCCAGGGACAGGACAAGAGGAAACAGCTTTGGGTTGCACCAAGGGAGGTTTAGGTTGGTATAAGGAAAAAATATCATCACAAAAAAAGGTTGTAAGCACTGGAAAAGGCCCAAGGCATTGGGATCCCCTGCAAGGATTTAAATGATGTGTGGATGTGGCACTTGGGGACGTGGCTGGTGTGGCATGCTGGAAGAAAATTTGGACTCAATGATCTTGGGTGCCTTTTCCAACCAAAATTGTTCTGTGATTCCCATCTCAGGCAGCAGCCCTCTATCCAAGGAGCAGTGGGAAAATGAGGCAAGCAGCTCTCAGGTGCACAAAGCCACGCCTGACCACCTAGACAAAGAAACGAGGGTGCTGAACATTGGCTTGAGCTAATTCCCCATCTTGTGATATGGGAAATCTCACAGTCTTCATAGAGCTCCACACAGGGTTTTGCAAAAGATTTCCTACACAAGAAATGCTACCATGTGGTCACCAATATTAACCACTGCAAGCCTGGCTGTTAAGCAGGAGGCAGAGTTTTGAAAAGGGCATAGAGTCACAGGACAATGGGAAATGGCTTCAAACTGACAGAGGACAGGGTTAGATTAGAAATTACAAAGAAATTCCTTACTCTGAAGATGGTGAGAGACACCAGAACAGGATGCCCAAAGAAGCTGTGGCTGCTCCATCCCTGGAAGTGTCCAAAACCAGGTTGGATGAGGCTTGGAGCACCCTGGGACAGTGGAAGGTGTTCCTGTCCTTGGCAGGGGTGTGGAACTGGATGGTCTTGAAGCTCCCCTCCAACCCAAAGCATTCTGTGACTCTTTGATTCCACGTTCCAGCTTCCACAGGCAGGTTTGGCTCTGGCCCAGCTGGAGAGCAGCTCCCCTGGCCGGCAGCACCCAGGGCTGCCAGCCACACCAGCACCTCTTGGCAGCCCTGCCCTGCAGCTCCTGGAGAAAAGTTAGCAAGCACTGCTGGCCAGGCTGCCAAAGAGCCCTGCACCCCTAATCTGGCCAGGCTGCCAAAGAGCCCTGAGCCCCAAAGCTGGCCAGGCTGCCAAAGAGCCCTGCACCCCAAAGCTGGCCAGGCTGCCAAACTGCCCTGCACCCCTAATCTGGCCAGGCTGCCCAACAGCCCTGCACCCCAAAGCTGGCCCAGTCCCATCCTGCAGCACAGCTCTGGGGGAAGGCAGTGTATCCCCCTCTTTTGGAACCCCTGCTCCTCAAATTTCCAAAGGCACCAGGTGCACACACCTGGTGGGATTGTTCATGTGAGAAGACTGGCATCTCTTCTCTAGGGACAGAAGAGACGTCTGTCCACTGATTGTACCATCTCATGAGGTTCCCTCTGGCCCCCTGTCTGTGTGATTGCTCTGGATGAGTTTGTGGTGCTCCTTTCCACCAGCTGGTTGTTGACACCAATTAATTCTAGTTTGAATGGCCCAAATGGCCTGCTCCTGTTGCAGGCTAAGATTAGCAGCAACAGCAAAAAATAACAACCAAAACACACAAACAAACCAACCCTCATTGCCTCTTAAAATGGGATTTCTGTCTCAGAACTCCAGTAAGACTCACTACCCTCTCCAGTCTCATATTCCAGTGATATCTCACATTATCATGGGATAGACAGCCCACCACACATCCCTCTGCTGCTCATAATTTCCAGCTCCAATTCTGGCATATTCTGCTTCTTCACCTCATTTTCTCTCTGGCTTCCTGTCCTGGTTTAGAGCAAATTTGGGAGGACACTTCCTCATCCCCTCTTTTACCCCTCAGCCAAGAATGCTCTATCAGGGGCCCACTCCTGCCTGGGAGTGTTTGAGTGCATGAAAAACTCCTGAAGGATATTGGTTTCTGCGAGAGGTTTGCACAGAATCCCACATATCATCTCAGGAATATCTGCTTTTTTAAGCTATATGGTAATGCATGCTGTGCATCTGAGATTAGAATAAGGCCCTGAGGAACAAAACACTCCTCTCCCTTTACAGCTGACAATGCAGAGCTGATTTTTATGAACTCATTTCCAAGAGATTCGGCTCCATTGTTTAACACAGGGAAATCTCCAAAGATGGTTTGACTTGGAGAATTGCCATTTTCCTCTCTAGGGTGCCAGATTTCACTGGAGGGTATTGATCTGTGGCCTGGGTGCCCAGAGTGGGGCTGGGCACTCTAAACAAGCTGGGGAAATCTCCAGACTTCCAACAAACAGCCCCAAAAATCCCGGGGAAGATGCACAATGACAAGAGGATGCTCTTAGGAGCCCCCAAAAAGATTGCTCAGTTCCTGTGATCTCCTGGGTCTTTGTAACAGATCATATTCACCTCCTCTCACCTTCTTCCTCTTCATTATTAAACACTTGAGTGCAATTCTTGTCTTCACTCAGAGATTTAAAAATCCACAAATAATGGAACAACACCCTGAGAGACTGAAAAAATAAAATGGAGTTTTTTTGATAAACTTACAGAGCCTGGAGAATTGGCCACTCCTGCAGGAACAGTTTTCACCTCACCTCAAAATAAAGTTTATATATATCTATATATCTCTATATAGATCCAGATATCTTGTCCCCAGCCCAGACCTTCTCACAAAACACTGCCTTAAACCACAGTGTGATGGTGTTTGCAGGGTCCCAGGATGAGGGAAGAGACGAGAATGTTGACTCCATGTTTCAGAAGGCTTAATTTATTATTTGATGATATATATTATATTAAAACTATACTAAAAGAATAGAAGAAAGGATTTCATCAGAAGGCTGGCTAAGAATAGAAAAAGAGGGAATGATAACAAAGGCTTGTGACTGACTGAGACAGTCTGGACAGCTGACTGTGATTGGCCATTAATGAGAAACAACCACACGAGACCAATCACAGATGCACCTGTTGCATTCCACAGCAGCAGATAATCAATGCTTACATTTTGTTCCTGAGGCCTCTCTCAGCTTCTCAGGAGGAAAAATCCTAAGGAAAGGATTTTCCATAAAACACGTCTCTGACACCACAGCACTGACAAAACACCGTTTCAAGAGCAGAACAAAATGGGGCAAAATTAAGGCAAAATAACGAACCTGTTCCAAATGGAGACACATCACCAGCACAGAGGGAAGCTGGGCTGGAACCCTGAGGCACCTGGACTGCCATGTGCAGTGTGTTTGCTCTCTCCTGGCCCGCTCCTGTCCAGTCCCTGCTCTGCCACAATCACAGCAGCAGCAGCAGCAGCAGCAGCAGCAATGAATTCAGCTCTGCCTGCGGTGGATGTGGCCATTTCATTTTGGCAGCACGAATGTTGCTAAGTGAAAGCACGTCTTTCTCAACTGCCTTGCTCATGGGAACCATTTAATCATTATAGAGCAATTATAGAGGTCTTTATTCAGTTGTTCCTTAAGTCTTCATTCAGGCAAACCTATTTCAATGGGAGCTGTGCCTGAAAGGGGACTCATCAAAACCTGACCAGGAAATGGCCAGTAAGAGTAACTGATTTCCAAGAGAGAAAAACTCATGCATTACGTCCATAATGGGTAACTTCTTATGAATACACCTATTGAAGTGTGTTATATTCATTAAACTCCATTTGGAGAGGAAGGGGAACCTTCCAGTTAACACAATTTCTAAGGGCTGGTGAGAGCTGGGCTCTGTCCCTGCCTTTGACACCGGTGCCCCTAGGAGCACGGCCACACCACTTCGTAATTTTACCTTAAATTTAGCAAAATAGGTGCTGAACTGGGACAGCAGTAACCATCAGTTTAACTATATTTCTGGCCCCTGGATTCTCCTTCTGCAAAACAGAAAAAGGAGGAGAAAATTTCTCCTAATTTTTTGGGTTTTTTTCTGTTCACATTTTGAGGCAGGGCAAGGCTTTAATTCTGTGTTCCATCGCCCAGAACGCCTTTGAAGGGGGCTGTGCTGATCACAGAGCAATAATAATACTAATTGTTATCAATACAAGCTAAGAATGCTGTGCTTTTGTGGCAAATGTCCACTAGGAACTTGACTGAGACCATCAACATTCCATCTGGGAGTTAAGCCCCATTTGAACTTGTCTCCCAAAGTGAGAGTTTACAAACACAATTTAGTCCCTATTTGAGCAAGCTCTTTGAAGATGTAAAGTACTAAATTGTGTATCTCTGTGTACGAGAGACAGAGACAGAATGTGTAATTTCTTTCTGCATTCAGGGAACACGAGATTTCCTTTTTTCCCCTCTTTTTGGAAGGAAGTTTACTGCTGAGACCATTAGAGAAAATGCAAATGTGCCGACTGTTTGTTAAGGCTCCAGGAGAGAAGGCACAGGCAGTCGTTACCACGAGTATTTCTAGGAAAATGGGAAATCTTTGTCTTTAAGTGTGTTTATTTAGCCAAGGGAAGTTTGCACAGCTTGTGGAGCGTGGTTCTGGAGGAAATTAAATTTCAGCTGCACCTTCATATCACTGCTACACCTGCCAGTTCTCCCGACCAGCTCCGTCCTGCACCGACGTCACAGATGAGCTGTTGGGCAACCACCAGGGCTTTTCTCTTATCCAAGAAAGAGGCAACAACCCCACTCCTGCACACCACAGATTGCCTGTTGCAGCAAAACCACAGGCAGGAGAACATGGAGGAATTTTTGAGGCTGATTCAAGAAAAATGAAATTACCTTGCGTGTGTATATAGGTTGGTGTGGAAGGATCCAAGCTGGATGGAGCCTAAGCCAGGTTTGGTGCAGAACACATTTCTCATTAGAGCTTATTTACTTGGACACGGCCAAAAGAGGACTTGAGGCTGGAAAATGGGAATGAGAGATAGAAAAGGGAGAAACATTTGCAGACATTGACCTTGGAAACAGAAGAAATAAGCAGAGGCAGAGGCTGTTTGGGCACAGCACACCTCTCATGAAAAACTGTGGTCAAACTGCAATTTAAGGCAATGCAAAATGTTTTGATCATACTTTGCAAACTAAACGTTTTGTTTCTTCAGTTTGAAACTAATGCTTCAATTCCAAAATATATTTGCAGTTTAATTTTTAAAAAAATCAATTATATGAGTTTAAAAAGTTAAGACCTTCACACCACATTGAAGTACAATAAATACATTGAAACACCATAAATACATTGAAACACCATAAATATATATGGTTAGGGCTCAAAGATTAAATCACAGAGATATATTTCATCTGCACTGTAAGCATGGGTGCATCTAAGCTGATCATTCAGGGTTCTCTCTCAAGCCACTGAAGATCCAGCCAGGAAAATCAGTGGAGCAGAGGATGAAATTCACTTTTTCTTACAGCACCTATCAAAATCCAGTCAATTAAGTGGCGCCCTAAAAGCACCTTTGCTCCTCACCACACCACAGGTGACTGGCCCAGGTGTAAAAGTCTGCCTGACACACAAACACTGTGCTCTCCTACTGCCTGTGTGCAGCTGGGGTTATTTTGCCCCAGACCTCTCTGACATGGAGAACCACGGGGCCATTAAAGTTGGAAAAGCCCTCTGAGATCGAGTCCAAACATTCCACCACTAAATCATAGCCCCAAGTGCCACATCCACACATATTTTGGACTCTAAGGGATGGTGATTCCAACACTGCCCTGGGCAGCTGGACATTCATTTCAGAGAAGAATTTTTTTCCTGTTATCCAATCTAAACCTGTCCTGGTGCAACTTGAAGCAGCTCCCTCTGCTCCTGTCCCTGTTCCCTGGAGCAGAGCTTGATTCCCCCCCGGCTGTGCCCTCCTGTCAGGAGCTGTGCAGAGCCACAAGGTCCCCTCTGAGCCTCCTTTGCTCCAGGCAGAGCCCCTGCCCAGCTCCCTCAGCCTCTCCTGGTGCTCCAGACTCTTCTCCATCTCCATTCCCTTCCCTGGACACGCTCCAGCCCCTCAGTGCCTTTCAGAACCTCATTCTTCCCCTCTGCATTCTTCCACTTCAAAACAAAGACCTCTCCCTGGCCAGTCACCTCCAAAATGAGAAAAGGGGATGTGTGTGAAAACCCCTGACACAAATCTGCAGGATCCTGAAGAGCTGTGTTCTGCTTCTTCTCAAGGTAAGAAATCTACATTTTGCTTCGGTCAGAATTTTGCAGCTCATGTGCACACACACTCAGCACTGGGGGGGAAAAAAGCATAAAGAAAAGGAAAGCCATCTTCAGCAGAGCGATAACTTATCTTTCCAGAGATATTTTTCCCCCTCTATCTGCATTTAAAATGAGTCAGATTTGGATGGAGGAGCAGCACTTGCTGCTTCATGTGCTTCTACACAGGTTTTGTGGATGAGCACTGTGATGTATTAATGACTTTGTTGTTTATGGGGTTTGAGTGGATAAAAAGGATAAATGTAGTGGGCTCATACAAAAAAAGTACATTGGGATTAAGACAAAAAAAGCATGGCTAAGAACTTCCTTAATGAACTCATCTCAAGAAGAGCCATTCCTTCAAACACCACACAGAATGGAGACATAGCCAGGTTTCTCAGAGAGCAAAGTTGCAGACAGATGCCAGGGGGAGCCAACAAACATTTCTAGCACGTTACCAACCTCACCTAATCTGTTTAATTGTGTTTGTAAATTCATGAGGCACCCAACTGTTCACCCAAATACCTCACTTCTGTGGAGCAGGTCCTAAATTACCACGCGTGGGGTGCATTACCTCAAGTGCCAGACTTTGTTGAAGATCAGTCCCTCTCCTTATTAACATCCACTCCTGCAGAGATGGAACCTTCTGTTCAGAGGCATCTCATCCTCACAGATCCCAGTGGTAAACTCTGTGTTTGGTAAAAGCACCCTTTGTAGCAATTATATTTTCTAAGCAAACCTTGTTTTTTCATTATCCTGCAGCAAACAGCCTTGTTCTGTTAGATACAGCCAGAGGAAGAAATGGATATCCAGAATTACACAGAAATGTTGGTTTGAAGAAGGAAGAGAGGCAATGAAAAGGATATTTATACTTGGGAATCCTATTCCATTTATTGTCTGCTGAGGACCTACTAACACACACTCCTGGGTGTGTTTTTGTAGAATGGAAATGGGTTTGTTTGAAATTCCAGACAAGGAAGATTTATTTGATGATACACATCCATCACAGGCTTCCTCACAGATAAGGCTCAGGGAGAAATAAAATTCCCAAAACTCCATTTTCTTCCAAGCTCTCCTGATCTCACAAGACACAAACTCCAAAAGAAGAGAGCCCCAAACCAAACAAATCTGAGAGTTGGTATTTCACTACAAAATGCACTCTCACTTTGGAAAATAACATCCTCCTATTCAGAAGGGCTAAGAGACATTGAACTGGTATGAAGACCATTGGTTTTCCCATTTATTTTTTTTTCCACTGAGAAAAACCACAACATGGCTGGCAGGCACAGAAATAGCTGTTACTCGCACAGGGATGTTCTGGGGTTTTTCTGCAATAAAATTTCATTCTGTGCCACATCCAGCCAGTCAAGTTATCCCAGGCAGCTGGAAAATGCTAATGAAATCTTCTCAGTAGTACTTTACAGCTAATTAATCATTCTCCTAAGACAGATCTAATGGAAGAACACAACCTGGAGTGTGATATCTCACACCATCAACATCACCCTGATGAAATTGCATAATTTAATTCGTTTTTTGGGTTATAAACACAAGTATTTGGTCACTGTCAAAGCACCACACGGGAAAGGCAATCCCAGTTGGGCATTTACAGTCCAGCACAATAAACCAGAAATATTTTTTGAGCATTTTGGTCACTCTGGAGGGACTTGAGAGAGATTATACACTTTGCTGCTTGAGCCCCACAGGAAGTTCTTGATATGAGGCAGGTTTTAGAAGGGGGCTGGTGTCTCAGTGTGCAAGACTGGATATCTGTTTTTTCCATCTGATTAATGTAAGGAATCCACACCCACCCCATCCATCTACAGAGTCTCTCCCTCCAGTTCAGTGATAACCACAGAAATGCTAAACAGAACAAACAAGGATTTACCCTAAAGTAATCTGCAGGTGCCACATCAGCCAATCTTCCCTTCAGATACACACACACACACAGGAAAGATAACACACAACATTTAGCAATCCATTTTTCTGTTCTGTTTCATTGCCACCTCAATGGAATATAAATATATGTATATATAAATATGTGTGTATAAAAATATCCATACACACATACAAATATATACATGCATATATATATACATATATACATATATATACACATATACATATACATATACACATATATATACATATACATATACATATATATGTGTGTGCATATATATATATATATATATATATATATATATATATATATGGAATGGGTTAGGAGAGAGAAGAGTGAAGACACAGGAAAATACAACATTTAAGTCCATATAGTCAAGCTTATTTCTGTATATTCAAAGAGGCAAGTAAAGAAAAGAATTTGCAGAAATTCCAAGCTCAAGTCGAACCTGGAGCTTGTTTTCCTTCCCCAAAACATCGTTTGACTTCAGGGCATTGTAGTCCTCCACCTTCTACGTGTCCTCAAAAAAAGAAAATGGAACTGTGTAATGGGAACAGGTGCCAGCAATAAAGCCTGGAAACTCTATTTGTCCTCCCAAGAAATTGTCTTCTCACTACGTAAGTACAGCCTGGTGCTGTCGATAAATGCAAACAGCATTTTGATAAAGATAAATTATGAAGCAGCTCTTTGGTCTTCTGAAGAGCTGGGGTGGTGTGGACAGCTGTTTGTCTGCTGGAGCTACATTTAATGAGATTTGTGCACAAAATTGTTTGCACGTTGGAAGGATGCATTTCACAATGGCACCGAAAACAATTGGGTGTTGTGGGATAAGTACCTTTTACAGTATATCAAGGTCAAACCTTTTACTTGATGTACTTAACTAACCATGTAAAATATTACATCAGCAAGCCTATGAGGCACTTAGAGATATATTCATATTTGCATAATGTCCTCTGTAAGTTAGTCTGCGGTCCTTAAGGGTGTTTAGAATAACTGCATGCAAGAATATACTTAATCCAATCTCATTTTAGCTTTTGCTCTTTTAAGATTTCAAAATTAATAAATCCTCCTGATACTCCAAATTACCATGAGCTTTTATAAGCATAACTTTGTAACTTTAACCCATTTATGAACATACCCTACAGGCATATGTACTAATGAATAAGAAATAACATTAGAAGTTTAAAGATGGTCTCTTTATGAAGTAATGTAAGAAAATCCTGTTAGCTGGATCAAGTACAAAAGTGTGATTTCTTAAAAATAGAAAATCCTTCACAAAATTACTTGTAATTACAATAACCAAAGGATAAAAAGTAAGAATAGTTTAAGCATTGTGCATTATTTAACTTGGTACATGAAATATGTTTTATGTATATGTATGAAGCATGCAAATAGCAATCTGATCTAAAGTGTGCTTCCATGGCTACAGGATTTCTATTTATTTATTTATTTATTTCCTATTGTGCTTGATTGCTGTCAAGAGCACTGACAGATAAAGGATTTCAAATTACCTTAAACACTTGGTGCTTGTTCCAGGGAACAATCCCTTCTCCTGTTTGCCTCTAAGACATCTGGAGGAGGTGGGGAAAACCTTCCTGGCCAAAGGTTCTCCCCCAAAGTCCTCCAGAATCCACAAGCTCAACACCTGCATTGGAGAATTAAAATGATGATGATGATGATGATGATGACAAAAACTCATCACAATTAATGGGTCAATAATTGAAATTTCTCCTTCTGCTTGCTGTGGGATTGAAGCAGCCCCTGCTGCCTGCCCACAATCAGGAGTCATTACAACCCAGGGGGTGAAATGTCCTGGTGATCAAACCCTGCAGGCAGGGCAAGAGAAAGGAGTGAGCCCCAGGCACTGCTGCTGATGGCTCATGGGAGGAAAAAAAGGAAAAAAATTCCATGTGGGAACCATGTGGAATTGGGAAAGTTTTCATTTTGCCTACCACATATTTAATACGGGCAGAAAAATCCCAGATCATCTCTTGCTTGCCCTTACCCCTTCCCACCTGAAGTTCAACATTAGGTGGCCAAATTATAGGGTGCTCTCCTCTTTTATGTTATGATTTATTATAGTTATGATTTATCATAGTTATGATTTATGATAGTAATCCATTTTGTTCTGTTTCCAGATCAGCCAAAGTCACTGCTCTCTTTGCAGAGAACAACTGAAAAAAGGGGTTTCTATCAGTTTATCTGCTATGAGCAGCCAGTGTGGATCATCAGAGCTGCTTCCAGTCAGTGCAGATGATACCTAGAACTGAACAGCTGGCCCTGAGACCCCAGATCAACTCCTGATTTCCTGAGTGCCATTTCAGGACATCGGGAGTGTGCTGCTTTCAGGAGGATGACAGGTGAAAGTCCCAGGTGTCACAGGAGTCACCCTGTGGCTGTCAGGAAGCTGAAGAGTGTTGACAGGTCTTACAACAACAAAACCCATCTCACTCATCACACCTTGACCTTGGCAAGTGTTTGCCCTGCTCAGTGGAGCAAGGAGAAGGTGAATTTAAGGCAATGACAGGGGAGATGTTGCCAGGTGGGTGTTCTGGAGATGCTCCACTGCTCTCCCACTGGATGTCACCCTGACTTTGAGCCCAGCTCTGGACTCTCCACAGACCAAAGTGGCTTTGTTCGGGGAATAAAGCACGAGCTGGTGGAGAGAAAGCTAAATTACTCCCTATTAAAGCAGCCTCAGATAGCCAACAGCTCTTTGATCTCGGAGTCTTTGTGGCTGAGATGACTTTGAGGTGTTAGAAAGTCTTTTTTTCTCGAGATCGAAGGAGGAGTCAGGATTCTTTGGCTGTGGTTTTCAAGGTTGTTTATTTTCTATTATCTATAACATTATTTTCCTGACTTGCTGAGGTCTGTCCAGCAAGTTGGTCTGTGGCACACTGACTGCCCTTGGGGTGGTGTTATCTTTTTATACTAAAAACGAAATGTACATTATTTAGAGTTTTTCCCAATACCTATCACCTATGTTAGACAGTTGTTTCTCCTCTAAACCCATCTAAAAGTGCCAACATCACCCAGAAGATGGAGGCTAGGAAGAAGAAAGAAGGAAAAGGCACACCCAAATCCCTCCATCTTGGCTTCTGAACCCCCACTCTAAAAACCTCAAAATTCTACTTTTTCACCCTGTGACAAACTAACTATCATTCTACTTAAACTCTCGTGGCTTGTAAATCTTCACACAAAGTTGGTAATTTTCTCCATGGGTTAAAATCAAAGGCACAGCTGTCTTTGGCTTCATCCCAAGGTCTCTGAGCCCCCTGGCAGGGGCTGGAGCCCTCCAGGGCAGCCAGAGGGATGTCCTGGGTTCCAGCATTTGAGAGGTGGGATGGTGCTTTGTCCCAGGGATTGATGGGGCACATATACAATAATTCAACCAAACAAGGCTGGGAGGGGATAGATCTGCTGCAAGTAAATCTGGAGCTTTAATGCCCACAGGGAGAAATTCCTGATGCCAAAGCACAGAAATGCACATGAGCATAAGAGGACCTTGATCTTATTTAGACAGAGAATTAGAGGGAGGTTTCAATGTAGGACATCACGGAGGGCATGGAGCTGCCTGGGTAAGTGGACTGGCAGGACAGTGCTCCCTCTTCCCAAGAAAACAAACCTCAGCCAGGATCAAAATGGACCTTGGTCTGTTTAAGAGTGGCATTTCATCACTGTGTGGGTCACGAGGTGACCTGAAGCTCTGACCCAGGAGGTCTCTTCAATTCTTCAGTCATCAGCAGCACCTTTGCTGTACCCAGCTCTGCTACACACTGAGGAAAGGGATTTTGTCAGGAGTACAGGCCCCACATGGGAATAAGAGGAGATGTTTCTGCCTCCTGGTGTTCTCCTGCCTCCCTCCTGCCTGCTGTGTCACAGTCACAACACGATGGGACAGCTAAAGAGGACTAAGAGCTGTCCTGGGCTGGGCAGGGCTCAGAGAACCCTGTAAATCAATAATTAGGTTCAGTCACCTAGACCATCTCTCTGCTCTTGTAGTCTCAATTATAGTCTAAATTATCATCACCAAATGTCCTCTCCTGCACTTCACAACCAGCCTACTCCAGAACAAGATGCCAGAAGAAATGAGACAGGCCAGAGTTTGGCTAAACTTGTTTCAGCTCACCCAAACCAGAGGTAACAATTCAGGTAGCTCAGATCCCCATGGCAATGACATATATACAAGAGAAAAATTCAAAAAAATACTCTTAGTCTCCTAACAACCAATAAATCAATGAATACTCTTCCTCCTGCATGTGACCATGGATTCTGGTGGATCATTAAATCAAAATAAGGCATCTTCAGATTGCCTTAGAAAAGCACCAAACTGGAACACAGGAACAGCCAAATAGAGTGAGCATGATGAAATCCAAATTGTAGCAGCAGAATGCAAACGCTGAGTGGGACTGAAGAAAGGCCAGTCAGGCATTTCTGGGGTGGCCACTCCATAGGCATTTGTCCTTGTGAACAACCAGGAGATAAAGTAATAGACTCAAACATAAAAATTTAGAGTTCTGTGAGAACTGAGAACTACCAGCATGGCCTTGACAAAGAGAAAAAAGGGCAAGTTCTAACAGCAAACAAAAAATTCTAGTGGTTGCAGGAATATCCAGGAATAAAAGTACTTTGCAATGGAAAGATGATGATGATGACGATGATGATGATTATGGTTGTTGTTGTTGTTATTATGATATTATTATTATTATTATTATTATTATTATTATTATTATTAGCTGTTAAGCACTGGAATGGGCTGTCCAGGGGGATGCTGGAGTCACCACCCCAGAGGTGTCCAAGGAATGACTGGATGTGGCACTCAGTGCCCACCCAAGGTGGTGGTTGGGGCCAAGGGTTGGGTTTGATGCTCTTGGAGGTCTTTCCCAACTCGAATGTTTCTGCCATTCTGTGATTATCCTCTAAATCCAACAATATGAAGTGCTGTCAACAGGATGCAACTATTTGTGAGTGAAAAATAATAATTTTATGCAAACGGTCCAATGTAGAGAGAAAACATGTCACTGAACCTCAGCCATGTCACAAGTCTGAAGTTTCTTTACCACGGCTTTACTGAAATTACCAAGGAAGGAATAGTCTGACACTCCTAAATTTCTTAAAGGATGAATAATTTAATTTAATTCCCACTCTGAATAACAGATTTACTTGTAAATGCTCAGACTTTCATTCTGCACTCAGGGTAAGCACCCTGGCTTTGGGGAAGAAACACTGCATTTGCTTTTATATGCAACACTAAGTTTGATACAGCCCTTCAGCTGTAAATCTCAATTCCCCTCATTTATTGGGCCATCATTGATGCCTCCACAACAGCAAAGTCAGAGATTTGAGAGTTTTGAAAGGGTTTAGAGTCCCATTAGACTCATGGGAGCTGTTCCTGTAAATCTTCCAGGCAGCTCTAAAAAATTTTAGTCTAAATTCCTTCCCCCTCCTTTTGCATATTTTAAAAAAACAAACTTGCTGGAGAGCAGCAGCAAGTAGAGAGGAGACTCTGTTTTTATCAAGGTTAGCGAGGTAAAACAAGAGAATTGGCTTTGCATGGCAATAAAGTTTAATGAAAATTTAATAAAAGTTTAATAAAAGACACTGGAAAGTGCCAGAATGTTTGCCCTGAAGCTGCAGACCTCACACAAAATATCAAGTGAGTGAGGCTGCAATGCCAAATAGGACAAGGCCAGAGTGGAAAAATCTTCTGAAAGGTTGCTAGTTCCTCCTGATCAAAACAAGAAAGAGAAGTTTAAGAAACTGAAGGAAGGAAAGGAATTTTGTCCCATTTCAATTAACCAGGAAGGCTGGATGGAAATGTTTACTCCCAGAGAGCAGCACTATCAGCTTCAGGTGTGATTCTCCTTTAGGGGACAGGAGTTTTGATAAAAATGCAGCGCCCTGGTGCTGGTGGTGATAAACATCCACAGAAGGTGTTATTTGGGGGTGATAAGGAGCTGTGTGACCTTGTAGAGCCCCCGAGCTCCCAGGCAGAGCGGCTGCACCTCAGAGCAGAGACAGAGACAGCAGAGGCAGGAACGAGCTCAGCTCTGACACAAAACATCTTTTAACTCAATTACTGCTCACAAACACAGCCCTGCTCCCGTCTGGCGAGGCAGAGCCCAGCTACTGTCAAAGCGCATCATGAAATGGAAAAGGAAAAAAAGAAATTAAAAAACCACACCAGGAATGTTTGCCCAGCATCCCTCATTTCCTGAGCTGCGGTCATCCAGTCCCACCCAGAGACACAGCAGGGATCGGGCTCCCAGGAGGAGCAGGCAACATAAAAGTCTGGAATGTGCTCTCTCCTCCACCCATCACAGCCAGGCATGTGAATATTGATGTGAATATTGGATTTGGTGCTGTGCTTCCACAGATACAAAACTAGGCCGACAGAAGTCTGGACTGCGGCCCTTGCTCCGTCCTGGTGACTTGTGGGGAGCTGGTAGCCAAGAGCATTTGGAACGGTTGTCTCCCTCCAGATGCTGCCATTCATTTCTGTGGGAACAAGACCACTTACATCTAATTACAGTTTCTGCTCAAATTAACAGGACAGAAATGACAGCAAAAAAAAAAAAAAAACAAAAAAAAAACCAAAAACCACAAAAAAAAAAAACAAACCAAACAAAACAACCAAAAAACAAACCTGAAACAAACAAAACCACCCCAAAATGTTTTCTGGGAAACTTTTTGCTGTCATGACTTGGGAAGCAGTTGATCCTTTCCAACAATGGCTTTTAAGTGATTTTAAGTTCATGTGAACAGATTGCCCAGTTTGTCTCATTGTTAAAACATCAGGAAAGGGAGAGTTTTATCACAGAGATCCCCTGCTCATGAAAGATTTGTTAAATGACCACGCAGTCAACTTTGGAATTGGGACCATTGTGGCATATAACGTTGTTTTCATTATTAAACCAAATGCCAATTGCACATTAGAGTATTTTCTGTGTAATGGAAGTTCTACAAACCCACGTTTTCCCTGGTGCTGCACAAGGACTGGAACATATGTGTGGAGTTTTATACATGAGCACCTCTGTCTTCCTTGTGGAAATCAGGACTAATTCCACCCAAGGGTAAGGAAATCTGCAATTTCCAGGTGACAGCCAGGCCACCCATGTCCAACCCCTTTCCTTGCATTCCATTTATCATTAGGATCACATCAGTTGGCCACTGGATGCAGAACATTTCTGCCCTTCAAAGCCCACAGCAGCTGGATTATGTCACCATCACAGAATCAGAGAATATCCTGGGTTGGAAGGGACCTACAGGGATCATCAACTGGGGTGTCAAGAGGTCCCCAGGATGAGGTGAGAGATGAGAATTTGACTCCAAGTTCTCAGAAGGCTGATTATTATATTATATTATATTATATTATATTATATTATATTATATTATATCATATTATATTATATTATATTATATTATATTATATTATATTATATTATATTATATTATATTATATTATATTATATTATATTATATTATATTATATTATATTATATTATATATATTACATATATATAATATATTACATATATTACATATATGTAATATATTACATTACATTACATTACATATATTACATTCTATTCTATTCTATGCTATACTAAAACCATACTATAGAAAAAGAAAGGATACATTAGAAGGCTAGAAAAGATTGAATAATAAAAACCCGTGACTGACCAGAGTCCTGACACAGCTGGACTGGGATTGGTCATTAAGTTAAAGCAATTCACATGCTGGGTAAACAATTCTCCAGACCACACTCCACAGCAGCAACACAGGGAGAAGCTGAGGCTTCTCATCTTCCCAGGAGAAGAAATCCTGGTGAAGGGATTTTTCAGAAAATATGACAATCAAGTCCAACTCCTGGCCCAGCACAGGACACTCCAAGAACCCCTCCAAGGGGTAGAGTACCTTTGCTCTGACTGCTCCAGTCACAAAATGGAAATGTAGGGGAGAGCTGGGCTGGGAGATTCCTTCCCTTGGTGGCTCCAGACCCATGAGGGGTCTCCATGTCCTGCTGATGAATCAACACCCAATTCAGGCTCCCTCCCTGCCAAAGAGCTCATGAAAATAATTCTGGGCTATTAATCATTATTGATTTATTTTCCTGGTCCATCCTTGGGTAGTTGCTGTCTCTCAGATCTCCCTCAATGAGTGGTAGAGGGGTTAAATCAACAGTTATAGCTTATAGAGTCAATGGAAAATTCTGCTCCTTTTTTAAAAACTTCTCTTTAACAGCTGACTTTCAACACACTAGCTCCTAAATTTTTCAGGTTATTTCTCCCCCCACTTTCACAGTTGGACAAAATTTTAAAGTTTTGTCAGCCAGGCCCAGCTCCTGGCCTGTCCCAAGGGGCAAAGTAAAATCACAGAAACCATCAGACATTTGTTTTGTATGTGCTGGCTACAGGGCAAGAATTTACAGACTGCAATGCACCAAATTTTGACTTTTCCTTCTATTTCAGCAGCAGAGCCCTTAAGACATACCAATCAAAGTAAAAATACTTGCCTAGAAATATGGACTTCACCTCCCACTGGCCAGACCTTAAAAAACATTTCAAGTCTGAGGTGAATAAAAGAGCAGGAGGAAAGGTTATACAATGTGGATCTAGACCAATTGCATAGGAAAAATAGGAATTACCTTTAACTGCAGCTTTTCTTACCTGTCCTGCCTTTCCTTTAAGAGAAAAGAAAAGCTCTCCATTTGCTCCCACTTTCATTTTATGTGCTTTTTAAACAACTAAGCATAGTTCTTGTTCCCTGGAATTAAACTCACACTGGTGGTTCTAAGAAGAAACCAAAACCTATGAACCAGATTTACAAAAAATTAAAAGAGAAATTTTTATCTTCAAGCTGCTAAAGATTCAAAGTTATTTTGTAAGGGACTAGCTAAATGTTGACTTCTTTAAAATCACAGAGGATATGTACCTGTATTTGTATAACACAGGAACAGGCAACAATCCATTTGAAATCAGATTGCACCATCTTAGACGTTTCCAGAAAAGACATTTTTTCCAGCCAAATTTTAGGGATACTGTCAGCTGGTTCCAAGGAGAAGTTCCTGGAATAACAGCCACTAAGTTCACAGATTCAAAGCTTTATCTAGAGGGAACATGATAGAGAACACACAGCACAGCAGATTTTTCACCCGAGACTCATTCCAAGAGCTGCAAAGCTGCAATAGTTTCCAAAATGTAGGACAGAATTCCTCAGGTCATTGCCTTACACACATGTCCACACAGCCAACAATTAAAAATTCACAAGAACATCTTGTCAGACGCCTCAGCATCGGGTTTGCTTCCCAGTCTGAGCCTAATCTTACCCTGAGCATTCCTTATCTCAGGAGGGAGAGAGACTCGCAGCTAAGATAGGACTGGGCAGCAAAGTCACAAGAGTTCAAGTTCTGATCCTGCTTCTGAGTTTTGGAAGGACTCGTTTAATCCCTCCAAGGTGCAGCTTTCCCTGTGTGGAATGGGGATAACACCACTTGCTTTTGGTTGTCTGTTCAGTCTATCCAAATCCCAAGTTATTTGGGAAACAGTTTCTCAGCATAAATTTACCTTTTCCTTTGTGGAGCAGGACTTCCAATGCCACTGGAGCCCTTGAGCAGTGATAGTGAAAGCTGGTGAATTAGTGCCAAAGGAGATTGTGGTGTGCCCAGCTTTTCAAGCCAGGTTAGTCAAAAACCCCTCCAGAATGTTTCAAACAGAAATGTTCCTGTCCTGCAGTACACAGTTCAGCTGCATTATTTCTTCCCAGCAGGATTCATCAGTTAAGAGCTGCTGCTTCTCTCACCCTGGCACAAGGCTCCTGGGTCTGAAGGGATTTAATCCCTGATACAAAGCTTGAAGGCATCACTGAGGAGGGGAGACAGTTTTGTGGCTCCTACCACGACAAAAGCTGAACTGTATTGCAACCAAATATTGGTGGGCCTGATGGAGAGACTTCAGGATTGCATTCTTTGTCTAAAATCAGCCAGGTGTCAGGAGAGGTGATCACAGTAGATCCCGTTGTCTTACAAAAATTTGGCCAATCCACTGTGGAAAATTCTCAGCTCAGACTTACGAGCAAGCAGTGATTTCTTATTGTATCAATACACAGAATCACAGAATGGTTTTGTGTGGAAGGAACCTGAAAGACCACCCAGTTTCATCCCTGCCATGGGCAGGGACACCTTCCACCATCCCAGGTTGCTCCAAGTCCTGTCCAACCTGGCCTGGAACACTTCCATGGATCCAGGGGCAGCCACAGCATCTCTGGGCACCCTGTGCCAGGGCCTCCCCACCCTCACAGGTCATGCCAGGAGCAGCCTTTAGGAAGCCTTTGCAAAATTCTGAGGAAAAAATACCCCTCCAAACACTGCAGGCCACTTGGGGAAATTCTTTTGCATGTGAGGAAAAGGGATGTGGTGTTTGGAAGAATACAGCCTGCAAATTGTTCACCCCATTCCGCTAAGCCTCCTAAATGATCTGGAGGTGTCCCAGTTAAGCAGAACTGCAATCCCTAATAAGTGGCACTCATTGCCACTAAGCACTGTTGGACTTAGATGATTTCCCTTGTAGATGTCTGGATTAAGGGTTTTGCCAACTAAGCACCTCCTTTTTCTGATTCAGCGGCGCCTACAGAATCGAACGTATCTCACCGCTTTATGTATCTCAAATGGCACAAAAACAGGCTGGGTTTGTGAAAATTAAAATACAGTTTATCTCTTGCACAAGTTTTCAATGCATGTGAGCTCCTGGGGCACGTGGAGAACATTTCACCCCATCCATCCATCCCTGCATTGTGAACACAGAGCCGTTGCCACATTTCTCTTCACAGAGAAAAGCAAGGCACAGTTTTTCCCAAGTATTTCTGAGATTCACATTCTCTGAACCTCAGAGAAAGGGAAAACACAATTCTTATTGTGCTGTGCCTGTGTTGTGCCAAAGTAGGATGCAATATGGAGATTGTCTATCCAAAGTGAGGATGTTTTGTTTCCTTGGCCTAGCAGGGCCAGGTGTGTGTGTGGACTGTCGGGGGAGAGTCACGAAATTCTGTGCAGTGTGAGCAGGTGTGTCATAGATACCTTTTATGAAAAATCCTTTCCTTAGGATTTTTCCTCCTAAGAAGATGAGAGGCCTCAGGAACAAAATGTAAACAATGATTATCTGCTGCTGTGGAATTCAACAGATGGGTGGATCTGTGATTGATCTCATGGGGTTGTTTCTAATTAATGGCCAATCACAGCCCAGATGGCTCGGACTATCTGTCTGAGCCACAAGCCTTTGTAATCATTCTTTCCTATTCTATTCTTAGCCAGCCTTCTGATGAAATCCTTTCTTCTATTCTTTTAGCATAGTTTTAATATAATATATATCATAAAATAATAAATCAAGCCTTCTGAAACATGGAGTCAGATCCTCATCTCTTCCTCATCCTCGGACCCCTGTGAACACGGTCACATGTGTGTGCAGAGTGAGTGCTTGGCAGATTCAGTTTAGATGAAATGCATATAGTATAGCATAATAAAGTAATTTATTAGCCTTCTGATATCCATGGAGTCCTCATCATCATCCTCTCTCCCCTTTGTCAGAGTCACTTTTGATTTACAACACAGAGCAGCGTCTCTTAACCTGGTCTGATAACATTCCTCTGAGCCAGGCATTGCGTCAGGGCACAAAGGAAAAGGGGAAAGAAATAAACAAGTCAACCCCAAACCCAGGCACCTTGAAGCAGAGCTCTGAGAAAACCGTGTGTCTCAGTGGAGAATCCTAAGGCCGGTACATTTTGGCTGCTTTCAGAGCAAGCAATGCCCCTTTCACTGGGCACTCAAAGCTCTAGAGTCACATCTGTTTGTGCTGGCGTGAGATTGGCACGCTGCTCCCAAGGATGAAAGCTGGAGTGGTGGTGCCAACCTGCTGGGAAAAGCATGGCTTTCAGGATTTTCCCCTTTCTTTCCTTTTGCTGCAAGGATTCTCATGTGGTGCCAAGGCGGCGCGAGAGGCGAGCGCCACAAGTTTCCTTTGGAGAATGAGGGGAAGGGTTGGAAAGGAGGAGGAGGAGGAGGAGGAGGGGGTGAGGAATGTGGTGGGGGAGAACGGCATCATGTGATGCCTCAGGTTTTAGCTTTTATATTTTTCAGGTTCTGTGCTGCTTTAGTGTGAGGGTCTGGGCTTCGTATTTGGGGATGGTGAGCTCTGTGCACAGAGCAGGGAGACAAAACAATTCCTTTTCTAGGACAAATGATCCAAATCTCAGGCCCAAGAGCATAAACATGGACTGAAGAGACAAAACAAGAAGGATGGGACTTCATAAGCTAAAGCTGGAATTGGACAATTAACTCCAATATGCAAATAGACCAAAACTTATAAAAGTGTGAGACCTGGTGCTCCAACCCCTTGGCCAGCTCCACTGTCCTATTTGCACTTCATTTCCAGGTCAGTTTGGATTAATGAGAATTCATGGTATAGGCCACAATTTGAGTTCTAAAACAGGAATTAATCCAGGAATACGTGTGAGACCCAGGTCTCAAATATGACTCCCTGAACACCAAGTGGGAAGCAGGGCCAGGAAAACATTGCTTGGAAAATAGCACATGGCTCATGAGGCCAGAACTCAGGGAGGCTTTCAATGCCTTCATAAAGGAAGATTAAAAAAACAGCAAAAGAAAAATAATTTGTAGGACTGAGATTACAGCTAACCTCATTCTTGTGCCTTGTAAAATATCTGAGAATAATTAAATCTGTTCCTTTTCTTTAATTAGCCTTGTGTCTCATTAGAGCAGTTCACTGCCATGTCTTTATTTACTTGATTTATATCTCCTCCACACCTTTGCCTTTCCTCCTTCACCTAATCTTAACATCTCTCTTTTCCTTCCCTTAAAGCTCTTTATTTTAGTGCTTTGATGTTATATTGGCTTTCCCTTGACATGTTTTGTTTAAAAGAAAAACAAAGACAGAAAATCTATACACAAAACTGAAGTCAACTACATCTTGACAAATCAAGCTTTTAAAAAGTCAGAAAAAGCAGATTTAGAGATGAAAGCTCATTCTTAACCCAGCTTCCTTCTTCAGAGACCTTAATATGATCTCTTTATGTAACTGTTTGCCAATTAATTCAAAATATAATGCAAGCTGCAATTTCGCTTAGAGACACGCATTCATTAGGGTTGGGGAAAGTATATAGTTCTCAGGCTTTGATTGATTTTTTAAATCTCATTGAGACATACAGAACAAGACATCTTTTAAAGACATCAATTGTCCAAACAGCCACGGTTTATATCTACAAATTTACAAGAAACAGATGGTTTGCACATGGGTGGAAAACAGAGTTATCCTAGAAGAATGGTAGCAGCCTCTAATCTGAGAGTGATGACAAGTCCTGCTCAAGTTGTGACCTACATTTGGAGAAAACAGCAGTTCACCATCACAGAGTTTGCTTTTCCCAACACACAGAGATCAGATTCCTGAACATGGAAGATCATAAGCTGTCAAAGCTGCTCTGGACACTCGTAGTTATCACTTCCACCCCATGGAAGATGCCCTGGCACTGCACCTATGGCATGAGGAGACGTGGCATTACAGGCAGACAAATCCCTAAAACCAGCCCAAATTCAAATAGGAAAGTTGTTTTTTTTTTTTTTTCCTCCTCCACCCAATTTATTTCTCAATTCAGCTTGAGAAATAAACATAGACAGTGGCTGCAGGGACAGAGGTTTCACAGCTTTCCTGATTTCACACCTAAACAGTGCTGCTACCCCAACATTGTCCATCTGATCCTTGCTGGCATTCTCTGGGATACAAGGAGAGATAATAAAAGCTATAAACTATGGAATATAATATTGAGGATCCCTGGCATGTGCTCTGGGTACCCAGAGTACACACTAAACAGGAAAGGGTTTAGCTGAGCTGAACAAGTTTAATTGCAAAGGATTCCTGGGTGGATTCAGGAGTCCAAACCTTGATACCTTTCAGATCTCTCCACTCCTGACCTACTGAGAGTGATTTGCAGTCCCTGCCCTGCTTTGCCTCCAGCTGCAGCACTGATACAGGACAATGATGCTCCAGCATTCAGCTGCAGATGCAGCCCAAGATCTCATAAAAAATGGAGTCCCCACCTAGAAAAAATTGCAGACACTTAAGTCCTGGTATAAACCAAAATATTCCCTGCATTTTTCTCATGTAAGTGATCTGAAACATCAAAACTCCTACACAGAGATCTTGGGCACATCAATTAGTGTGAAGGTAAAATAAATACCTCTTTGAGCTTTATCACCCACGGGATTTGTTTGGAGACCACACCAGCTCAGCAGGCATAAAAACAACCTTCAGACCCTACCATGGTTCTGAAATATGTGACAAATTATGTTAGAAAGGTACAGTGACACCTCTTGTGACTCTCTGAGTGTGGCAGGACTCAAACTCCTTGTGCCACCAGGTGAAAGAAGCCAGGTGGAAAAGGAAAATCTGAGCAGCAGATGGGTGAAAGAAGTAGACTGACCATGAGAGAGGGGTGCAAAGCAAACAAAAAGGAGTAGAAGGAAAGCACGTGGCTGTTGGGTGAAGGATCAACAGCTGGCTCATGGGGTGGGAGAGCAGCACAGGGCAGCAGCACAGCACTGATAGAATATCAGACACCAGATTATCATTTCAGGGTGCAGGAGCCTGCTCTGAGCTTCCCACTCAATGCAGACAAGTATCAGGGAGGTGATCTTAGCATAGGAATAACTGGATGCTAGAAAATAACCTGTTTCATCACAGAGTGCCCTGTGCTGGCCCAAATCTGATTCCGTTGAAAATAAAAGAAAGAATTTCTAAACATCAGCAAAACCAATAAAAAGGTGACAATATAGACGGGTTCCTCAAGGGTCCCAGACAATCAAGATCCCAGGCCTGTCCTCTCTGCTCAGACAAAACTACTGAGGGGAGGAATTTGCTCTGTGACAGGGCGTGCTGGAAGCATGCCCAGCCCCACCACGGCTCCATCCCAGCAGTTCAGCATGGAGCCCCCGGTGCTATTCACCATCAAGAGAGTGAATTCTATAGCCCCCTGCTTGCCCCTGCCCCTCTGGCAGCCAAATTCCTACACTGGCCTTATGCAAATCCAGCCCAGGCCCCCCTGCTCCCCACTCCTGAGCCCTGGGCAATATTTTATTGAGCCATTGTTTCTCCAGGACACTACAGAAAACATCACGTATTTTCCTCTGCTGACAGTCTCAGACCACAAAGGAAAATATCCCTGCCCACACAGGGGAGGTCTGCAAGCACACAGCACGTGCAGCTCAAGCTATGTTGAGGGAAATACAGGTTGGATATTAGGAAGAAGCTTTTTATAGAAAGGGTGATAAAGTTCTGGAATGGCTGCCCAGGGAGGTAGTGGGGTCACCATCCCTGGGTGTGTTTAAAACAGACTGGATGTGGCACTGGGTTTAGTTGAGGTATTATGGGTTGGACTCGATGATCTTGAAGGTCTCTTCCAACCCAGTGATTCTGTGATTCTGTGAATTCTTAGGCCCCATTCCTGGCACCACAGTCCCACAAGGTCTGGCACACCAGCCACCATCCAGGGCAGCCTGTTTGCCCAGCTGATGCCACCCCAGGCATTGTCCCAACACTGGGATCCCCTTCCCAGCTGGCTGCCAGCTTCCCCAGCACCCAAAAGACAAAACTTTGCACCCAACCCCATCCAGCCTGGGCCTGTCATGGTTTCCAGGCAGCTGTGCTCCCTGCAGACCTGGGGTTCTGTCCCTCGGGGTCAGAAATTTCATGTGGGAAGGCTCTGCAGAGGGGTTCTGTCCCTGGGGGTCAGAAACTTCACACGGGAAAGCTCTGCAGGGGGATCTGCACAGGCTGGATCTGTGGGCTGAGCCCAGTGGTCTGAGGTTCAACAAGGCCCAAAGTCCTGCCCGTGGTTCATGACAACCCCTGCAGCTCCAGCCTGGGGGAAGAGTGGCTGAAAACTGCCCAGAGGGAAAGACCCTGGGTTGCTGGTGACTGCAGCTGAATGTGAGCCCAGGTGTGGCCAGATATTCACCTGGCCTGGAGCAGGAACAGAGTGTCCAGCAGGAGCAGGGCAGTGACCATTCCCTGCACTAGACACTGGCAAGGCCACACCTCCAAAACTGGGGTCAATTTTTGGATTCTCACCAGAAGAAAGATGCTGAGGGGGTGTAGTGTGTCCAGAGAAGGGAAGGGGCTCAGCCTGGAGCAAAGGAGGCTCAGGGGGCACCTTGTGGCTCTGCACAGCTCCTGACAGGAGGGGACAGCCAGGGCTGGGCTCTGCTCCAGGGCAACAGGGACAGGACAAGGGGAAACAGATTCAAGTTGTACCAGAGGAGGTTTAAATTTGATGGTAAGAAAAATTTCCTCACCAAAAGAGTTGTCCAGTCCTGGACAGGCTGCCCAGGGCAGTGATGGGGTCCCCATCCCTGGAGGGACTTAAAAACTGTGTACACCTGGCACTTGGGGACATGGGTCAGTGGTGGCTTGGCAGTGCTGGGCTAACATTGGATTCAATGACCTCAAAGGCCTTTTCCAATCTAAATGAATGAATTATTCCCATGGCACCAGACTCTTCTGGGATCCTCTGTCACCTCCAGGAGCTGGCAAGTGTGGCCAGAGCCATCTCAGAGCTGTGCCTGCCGAGGCAGTTCACTGGTCCAGCAACATTTCCTTTTCTCCCACATCACAAAATAAAAAGCAGGAGAGAATTATTCGTCAGCTCAATCCCTGTGTTAATCTAGTTGCAAGTATAATGTGATTTCCCTCCTGCCCCAGTAGTAGGTATTGCAACACCTTACATATGGATCATTTTAATCTAATATAATCTGGCTGGCTAGAAAGAAGGTTTCCCTCCACCACAGCTGCTTTTGATTAATGCTAAACATACATGCAAAGCTTCAATCAGCAAGAGTGTGCATCTTAGCTGCTCTGCATTTGGGAAATCAACAGTAAACCCTAGAAAATGCAGAAGATGCTGCAAAGCTTTACATGCTTAAGTTATATCCAGCTTTTTTCCCCCCCAGATGTTTCCTCTCTTTGCCATTTCAAATGTATCATGATTTATTACTACTTTTCTTTAAGCAAAATTGATTTAAAAGCTGCTGATCGCAGGAGCTCACCTTTACAAAAAACAAACCCTGGGCAAATACTCATTAACTGTTTTGTTCTCTTCATTTTACATTCACTTGCTGCAAACTTCAGCAAGAGGAGAAGCATTTCTGCTGGAGCTGAGATCAGGCACATATGCTATAATAAAAACACAAAGCAAATAAACGATAGCTTTTTTTATCACTATTAAATACAAACATGTATTCTTATTTTACTATAATTATCAAACTAGGATTAATATAATCTTGTATATTGCTTCCCTTCACGGTGAATTAAATTATGTAAAAAGTCTCCCACCAGTATTCTTACCCAGCAAGAAACATTTTAATTGTAAATTTGCCTTTTGGAGTCTTTAAATGACACACACACACGCATTAAAAAAGGCCACGACTATGGAAGCTGTGTATCCACTAATCTGTAAATAGACTCCCAGTCCAGGACTCATCTCTGAAATGTGGCATCAATTGCACAGGCTCCCATTTAGTTTTAGTTGAATAAAGCCACACTAGATACGCAAATAACATCAAACTTGCCGGATTAGAAAGGGGCACCTCATACTCTAAATCATGATTGTCAATCATCGCCCAGGATTAAGGGATATAGTTTAAAAACCTAAAAGCAAGCACTTCCTTTTAACTTCTGCCTACTGTGCATTTTGGATTATCGCCCAGAAGCAGCGTTACTTGAAACAAGGCTGCCTCCCTTCTGCCAGCTCCGGCAAGTGCAGCTCTGCCACCTCCTCGCCCCTGCTTTGGGGGAAAAAACCTCTCAGCAAAGCATGCAATTTAGATTTGAGATCTACTGCTGGCTGTGATTATATTTATAACTCGCTTTTCACACAAGAATGGGGGGTTATTTTTGGCTTAATAAGTGCTTTCTGAACACAGTCCCCATTCTTACCACAAAGATGTAAGGCAGTTAAAAACCAGAGCAGCTGCTCTGTTCTTCCACTGAGCTGGCAGCCTCCCTGAACCACCGAGTTCCTTCCTGGTGAAGGGTTTTGAGGGAATTACCTGGAATGCGTTTCATTGTGCTCCTGAAAGCAGAGCAGCATCCCCTGGATAACTCACTTGCCCTGGGCAGTCACAGCCTTCCTGCTCTGTCCCCCACCTCTCATCACTTTTCCCACCTTCCCCTGGTTGAGCTGCAAGTTGTGCAAAGTGAGAGTTTCCACTTGGAAAGTCTCTCCTTGGCTGTCAGAAAGGACCATGGGATAGGGAGATTTGGTCAATAAACATTTACATTGAGTGTGTATGTGAGCTAGGTGAGCTGAGCTCAGGATTGGGACAGAAAGCAGGAATAATTTATGGGAATACTTAAGAGAAGTGGCTGCTATTTGGGCACTGACTCATTGTCAGGATCTCTAGCTGGTCAGGGTGACCCCAAGAAATGTTAGAAAGTCTCTTTCCCCAGCCTGGTGCTTGAAGAAGGAGTCAGAGCTCTTCAGTTCTCGGTCTCAAGGTTGTTTATTGTGTCTTACCTCTAAAATTCTTTCTCCTGTCCAGCTGAGGTCCGCTCAGCAAGACAGTCCAGGCACTCTGCCTGCCCCCAGGGTGGTGTTATGTCTTTATACTAAAATCTACTTGTACAATATTTACAATTACTTTCCAATACCTATCATCTATGTTAGACCGTGAGCTTCTACTCTAAACCAATCCAACAGTGCCAACATCACAGCAGAAGATGGAGGCCAAGAAGAAGAAGAAGGAGAAAGGCTGGACACACCCAGATCCTTCCATCTTGCCCCCCTGAATCCCCATTCTAAAAACCCCAAAATCTACTTTTTCACCCTGTGATAAATTCACTGTCATTCTACTTAATTTGTCGTGGCTTGCAGATCTTCATCTAGGGTTGGTAACTTGCTCCATGGGTCATAATCAGAAGAACCATGGGCATTTTTGGTCTCTGAGCCCCTTGTCAGGGGTCTGGGCTGCTCAGCACAGCCAGAGGGATGTCCTGGGTCCTGACAACTCATAACTGATTACCTGATTTTCCAGGTTTGTGGTTTTCCTTATCTGATGTAAATTCAGGCCATTTTTGGCCTTTTGGTTGTTTCTGCCCAACAAGTGTGGTGCCAGCTGATGTACCTGGACATGCAGGTTCTCTTGGAGAGCTGGACATGGGTGATGAAGAGAAAGCACACAAGGAACGGGGCAGAGAGGGAACCTGCACAAACAAGGACCTGTTTGCTTGTGTGAAGGCATTCCCAGCCAGCATTCTGTGTTTCCATTCCTCTGGCTGCTACCACAGACAACACACATCCCATCCTGTTCCATAAAAACAGGATTAAGTCATCTTGCACAGCTAATGAAGCCTTTTCCAAAATCAGTATTTTTGGAACACATTTATAACTGAGATGGTCACCAGCACCTGGGGACAAGGGTCACACCCTCACTGATGTGAATTCACAGCTGCACTGACTCCAAATTCACTTCCAAAATCTAAAGGAGTCAAAGCTCTTGCCCCTAAGGTGCAGTTTATGGCTGCAAAGTGATTAAAGAAAATATACACTGGTTCTTTAAGCAAGAAGGGGAAAAAACTCAGCTAAGGCTAATCTTATCAACATATAACCTTTTAATCAGATTATTGAAACAACATGTTAATTTATGAAAAGTTCAGCATTCTATTAAATTGCAAACAACCCAGTGAATTGCAACCCAACAGGCTGCTTCATTGAATTCATGCAGCCACTCCTGGCAAAGGCATTCCAAATTTGAACTTAATTAATATTCCTACTCCTGGTTTCCATAGTTCCTTTTTAAACATGAGTACCAGCAGAAACTGGCAGTAACTTTACCCATATTCTCAATAATAACCCCCCTCTGGCTGTCAATATGTATGAAAGGAAAAATTTTTTGCATACCCCAAACAGCCTGTCATTTTCCTGTCTTTTGTCAAAAATATGTTGGCAACTTTTTTCCCCTCTTTTTTTTTGCTTACACAGCTTAAGATGCTTAACTGTTTCTCTGCTTGGGTTGTGGGTGAGACACCTTCTCTTCTTGGAGCACTGACATCAAATGACAGCCACATTGCAAAAGAATCCCCACATTTCACAGAGGTATTTGGGGGGAAGCTTTCCTTGGAGAATCAAGAATGTAAGTGCTAAAATGCTTGGGGAAGCATTTAACATTTCCCATCCTTGCTTAGGAACTTAAAAAATTACTTGTCTTCATTATGGAGTGAGAATTGATTACTCTAAATGTGATTTAAAGCTATTTTTCTATTCCTATACAAGCTGCATGTCAGAAACACAGAGCAAGAAAGCCTCACTCACCATGTGGGCAGAAAGCAGGAGAGAAGCACAGCACTGAATCCCAGCTGGGCATGGAAAAGGAGGAAAGGGACATTCCCAGCAGTGCCCTGTTCCACAGGGACCTTTCCAGAGAACAAAGTCCCTCTGCAGCTCCACACCTCCCTTTCTGCATGGTGTGGTGCCCAAAACCATCTTCCACTGTTCACCAAAGGAGCCCCTCATTCATGGTATCCTTTGACTTTTAGGGAGTATTCTTTGTGTTTTGTGTTGGTACAAGAGGAACATAAATGTCATTTGGTAGGGTATCCAGATAGCAGAGGGCTCCCATGAAGAATTTCAGGCTAAAATCTGCACAGAAAATCCACCCTGAGCTCTGTGACACTGCAGGACACTGTAATAAAGATTAATCCCTCAAGCTTTGGGACCAGTGACTTCAGATTTATGCCTTTGGACTTCTGCACAGGAATAACCCTGGATTGCTTTCCATGGGGAGCTCAGTGTCTCTGCTTCATCTGGCCAAGCACACCCCAAGTATCTCAGAGAGTGTCTGACTGAACCTCTCTTAGAAGCAGAACTGAGCTTTAAACCAGGTGAGATGCCAGTGATGGCAGGTAGAAAGTGACCTCACAATTCCCTAAATTAGGGACTAAACCTAAAGCTTTTTCCTAAACTGAAACCAGCAGGTGAGCTCAGGATCTTGCCATGGATATATCCAAACTGATTCTTCTCTCTAATTTACCAGGAGGGTGGGAAGACGCTGGTACAGATTGCTCAGGGAGATTGTGGCTGCCCCAACCCTGAAAGTGTCCAAGGCCAGGTTGGATGGGCTTGGAGCAACCTGGGATAGTGGAAGGTGTCCCTGCCCATGGTAGGGGGTTGGAATGAGATGATCTTCAAGGTCCCTTCCAACCCAAACCATTCTAGGTTTCTTCCAATCCAAACCATTCTAGGTTTTCATTCTATTAATTTCTCAGGTTTGGAACATTAGTTCCATTTTAACCAAAAGTGGCCAAGGCATAGATGGATAAAAGATAAAATTCCCCAATAAATTTTATGCAAAAAAGTTCAATGCAAGGATCAGAAATCCAAATCAGTGCATCACCAAAGGCAGGCTGCAGAGTGAGCCCAGCAGCAGTTTGTTGTTTATCCCATCTGTTGACCAGCTGAAATGTGTGAACTGGTGTCCAGTTAGAGCATATGTTAATGTACAGGAGATGTGCCAGATGCTGTGTGGCTCACGAGGAGCACACAGAGCCACTCACCCACCTGTGGGACAGCACAGAGGGTGCCCAGAGGGATTTAAAGGAGAGGGATTTTAAAGGAGCACATCCAGAGGGGACAACAAGGCTGGTGAGGAGCTTGGAACACAAACCCTGTGAGGAAGCCCTGAGGGAGCTGGGGGTGCTCAGCCTGGAGAAAAGGAGACTCAGGGCTGCCCCCATCACTCTGCACAGCCCCTGAAAGGTGCCTGTGCTCAGCTGGGGCTGGGCTCTGTCTGCAGCAGCACTGACACACCCAGAGCACACAGCCTCAGGCTGCACCAAGGGAAATACAGGTTGGATAGCAGGGAAAAGTGTTTTACAGAAAGGGTGAGAAAGTTCTGGAATGGCTGCCCAGGGAGGTGGTGCAGTCCCCATCACTGGGTGTGTTTAACAAAGCCTGGATGTGGCACTGGGTGTTGAGCTGTTTGGGCTGGGATGGACTCGATGATCCTGAAGGTCTCTTCCATCCTGGTCATTCTGTGATTCTGTGAATTCTGTGATTTTGTGAGTTCGGCATCACAGAATCATTTAGGGTGGCAAAGACCTCTCAGACCACTGAGCAGAGGGAGGAACCTGTTGAGTATCATTCTCCAGGAAACCAGGCTTGATGTACTCCAGCGTTAAATACAATAAAATTAATTAACACGTTCCCTGACAAAACAAGGTTTAGATACACACAGCCAGTAAATCAGGTTCTGCACCTCTGAATTTGGTGCTGATCCTGCTTTAAAGGTGGGGGTGGGAGGACCAAGTGACTTCCTGAGGTGCCTTCCAATCTGATTTATCCCATGTCCATCCTACATCTGGGAACACAAGCAGCTCAGTACAGCCATAGGTGGATTTTCCACCTGCAAAGGTGGAAAGGTGAAAAATTTTTCTTTCTGCACTAAAGAAAAATCCACACGAGCAAAGATTGAACTCCCAGATTCTAAACTGACACAGTGAGTCTGCATCACACCCTCAACAGGTACAGGAGCAGGCAGTGATGCCAAACCCCAACACTCAAACACTGAACACAACAAGGCAACCTTGGGCTGCTCATGACACCTATTCCATTCCATCAAGGCTGATGTCAACCACAATTTCCAGGATTCTGCAGGATAAGAAGGCTGCCTTCAGGGTATCACAGTGCAGAAAGGTGATGTCTCATGCTGTCATTCCAAATTCTGCTGTTGCATTGAGTTCAATCATCCAGGCCCTGCCAGACGGGGAAACTCTAAGCCACCTGCAAATCAGGAGGGGACAAGATGACAAGCAACTGTTTGACTGGTGAGGATCCTATTCTTGGAAGAGTTCCTGCCTATCCTGCCAAAAAATGCCTTGGCTGAGGAGTGTGTGGTGGTTTGGGAGGAGGGATGAGGAGAGGGGAGGGAGTGCTGAGGATCAGAACTGCCTCCAGGTAAGGTAGACCCAAGGCAGAGTTGAAAGAGAATGGCAGGTCAGATGGAAGCACCCTGGAAGAGATGGAGGATGTCCAGCCAAAGCCTGGATTTTCTTCAGAAGGAGATAAATAATTTCTCCTTGATGTCAGTGCTGGCCTTCAGCTTTAGAGACTCTCCAACTCAGGGAAGTGGTTTAAAAAAAAAAAAAAACAGATCAGGAAGCCCAAGTGATCCTTTGATGGGGCAAAAAGATGTTTTGTGGTTCACAGTTCACAACAGAGAGAAGGGCAAATAGGATGGCTGGAAATAACCTTCCATGCTGCACAGGGGAAAAAAAAATCTCTTAATTCTTCAGCTGCACTGGGAAGGGCAACAGACATTATTTCTGTTATGGCCTGATAAGCCTTAGCTAGAAATGGATCTTGGAAAACAAAGGGGTGAAAGCAGTGAGGACATATGAGGGCAGGTCATCAGCAGAGCCCTGCAGGAAAGAAGAGCCATAACACTCTGCCTGAGCAGCTCTGAAATACCAAAAATCCTGAGAAACTGCTCAGAGCCAGCATTGCAAAACTCCACCTACGAAGGGGAGCTCACCATGGAAAAAAAAATCAGGGTAAAGACTTGCAAGGAGAAGAGGAGACAGGCCATTGCTCCCAGAAGGCAGGGATGGAACAGATGGATGGCATCTGGAGATGGCCTGAGCTGCAGCACAGCTGAGGGAGCAAACGGTCAGGGAGCAGCTGCCACCAGGCTGGGATGGGAGCACAGGGACAGGGCCTGCTCTGCTCTGCCAAGGACCAGCAGGTGTGCAGGGACAGGGATGCCAAGCAGAAGGGAACCAAGCTACAAGGAAACTCATTCTGTTTGAAGTAAGCCAGTGTCAGATTAAAGGAATCAAAGACTTGTTTAGAGCAAAGCAAGGAGAAATAAAGGAAGCGTTTTTCAGATTTCAGTCCAAGCCTTTTGTCCAGTTTAACCTCTTTCCTCTTACCCCTCCATTTGCTTGTTTTCCTCATCAGTCACAACAGAATGGCTCCTCCAGAAGAGGCTCATCCCTTGGCTTTGTGATCACCAAAGAGACCAAGATCAAAGCAATTCAGGAAGAGTTTTCATGCCTGTACCCCCTAATGTGGTATGGGAGATAAACCTGAGCAGAGCCACAGCAGCCAGAGGGGCTGTGCAGCTCTCCTAAAGACAATTACTGCCCACAGAAAGGAAGCATTTGCCTGCCATCAAATTCTCTGCTCTCCAGTGTTAGCATGGCAGCAAAGTCCTCTCAAGGTTCTTCCTGTTAACAGGGAAGAGGAAATCCAATGAGCCACACGAGCTGAATTCATTACAGATCGTTTTCAGGGGTCAAATTAACAAGCAGCCATGGCTTTCTTGGCCTCTGCAAGTAGTGAGGTTATCTTAGGCACTCATTTTACTCATTTGCTCATTAGGCATCTCATTTTAGCTGGTTCAAATGAGTGGCTTGCATCCCTTCAGAAGTGATGAAGCAACTGAGACTCTTCTAGGAAGCAAATCATCTGTCCTACTTTAGCTCCATGCCAGGATGAATCAGACTTTGAAAGAGATCCCTTCTCTCTCAGTCCATGATACAGAGAGCCTGCACAATGAGCACAGTGCCCATTTCAACTCACAGGATGGGAATTTGGGGCTCAGTCCCCCAGGATGTTTCCATGCCTGGGGAACTGCTCCACTTTTGCTTCTTTTGGCTCCACTCCTGTCTCGTGTGGCACTGCAGAGGAGCTGTGTTGTCTTCTGCAATCTTGTTCCATCACAGAACTGGCTCTGTTCCATTTCCCCTTGGAATCCACATAGTTCAACATCCAAAAAATAACTACCCACTGAATTAAAACAAAAACTTTTTAAATGTTGTCACTCTCCCATAGCTTCCTCAGCACATCTAGTTCTTTCTGGGTCTATTTTGTACAGGGAATGCTCAAGAAGGAGAACTATTCCTTGTCTTTTTTGGCATGAAGCAATTTTCTGGCACTGACAATTAAAAGAAAGTACATTCCAACTCAAAGCTGGAGACAAATTTAGGAGTGTGTCTGACAGCACAATTGACACTCATGCCATTTTTTTTTTAAATGAAGTTGACAGATTCTTAGGAATTTCTAAGAGCAGACTATTTGTGAGCCTGATTAGGACCTTAGTGAGTCCTGGAAATAAAACCCCAGGATGAGCTCTCTTCTTTAGCTGACATTCCTGTTGATTTCTGCCCTCGCCACGCGACTGAACACTCAGTGCTACCATTGAATCATTATTTCCTGCCTTCTCTTTTTCAGCTTGGCCCCTCACGTTGCTAAATGTGCCATTTTCCCCATGAAACAAAGCAGAAAACTTCCCACCTTCCTGTTTCTCACCTCACATGGTGGGTCTGAATGGAAAACACCAACATGGAGAGAATTACACGTTGTACAAAGAACGGCTCCGGCTTTCTCGACGGAAACAAACCCAGCTTTGGATCACACCACAAGGAACTGTCCCTCCAGCAGCCTGATCTGAGGGTCTCCTCTGGAATAATGTCCTAGAGGGAAGCTGACAGCTCTTTCTTGCCCTCCCTGCACACAACCAGCAGCATTATTTTTACAGGATTGTTGTTTGTGAAGACCAAATAAAGCCATTTCCTTTAAAGCAAAGCGCCTTCACAGTGTAAAGGCTTCAAAGAGACCTTTGCCCATCATTGCAGGGAGTGCTACAACCCTGAACCTCTGTGTTTTTGTTTCCCCAAAGTCACTTGAACCTATTTTTCAATTTGCAGAAAAGAGGAGTCTCTTCTTGCTAACACAAGCACCACCTTAGCACCCCTCTCATCAAAAAATTTAGTGCTATTAGCTAAAGACACTCTACTGTCTGCCCTGAGTTAGACACCAGTCATGGTAGGTTTTAATTTGATTCGTGATTGGGCTAAAAGCAGCTAAATAAAAATTATAATGCCCAAGAGCCACTTAGACTTGTTCAGACTCTTTAAATACCAAATCCCTTCAGCAACATAACATTATCTTTATAGACAAAACTGAGTTTAAAAGTACAAATCTAATTGATCTCAAGTGCATTGGAATTACTATATTTAGGCATTGGATTATGTACTACAGAAAGCCTCATGCTATGCAGGCAACAAAACTAATTGTGGGAAGACAAAGGTATGTGTCTAACGTGCTTATGGACTTTTAAAAATTCATATTTCCATTGAAGCTGGCAAAATTACAGCTGCTCACACCAGCAGTGAATTTGGCACTGTGCCCCACATGTTGAGCAAACACAAGCTAGCTATTTCTGGTCTCCTTCAGAAGATCTGGACTTCAAGCTCTGCCTCAAAATTACTATTTAAGGCTTTCAATGTTGCAGGAAGAAGAAAGTAAATAAAAAAGCAGCAAGTTGACTCTCAGCAGCTAAACAAGACTTTTCTTCTCTTTAGTCTCGACTGGGGGCTCAGTTCACACAGACATTTATGGCAGAGGCTCTGACACTGAGGAAAGATGTCTTTCCACATTTAAAGGAGCTTTTCAAATGTAAGATGCTATTTCAGAATAAAGGAGTTGCCTAGACAAGAGGAAGGAGGAATCCATCCCCACAGCCACTTCTGAGATTGATATTTATCAGCATATATACAAAAATCACCCTCACACATCCAAAACAAAGGGTACACAAATGGAGAGATTCACTAGCCCAGTTGAACTTGTGTCTGGCTGGTCAGGAACATTCTTTTAAAGTCTTCAGATGGATGCAGCGATTCTGGCTGCTTTGAACTGCTGCTGCTTGCAATTTAGTCGCCTCCCTGCAGACAGATTTCCCCAGGAGGAAAAAAAAGCGGCAAAATCCATTTCTTTTCCCCCAAAATACAACCCCAGATCTGCATGTCAGAACAAAACAATTGTCAAGAAACACTGGCAGACAACATGATCCAAGATTACAGAATTATTTTAGTTGGAAGGGACTTTAAATCATCTCATTTCACCCCCTGCCATGGCAGGGACACCTTCCACTGTCCCCCAGGGTGCTCCAAGCCTCATCCAACCTGGCCTGAAACACTTCCATGGATCCAGGGGCAGCCACAGCTGCTCTGGGCACCCTGTGCCAGGGCCTCAGCACCCTCACACGGGTGAATTTCTTCCTAATATTGAACCTAGCCCTGTCCTCTGACAGTTTAAGATATTCCTCTAAAACTTGGTGGCTCATCACCGTGCAGCATTTCCTGCTTATCCCAGAATGTCTCCTCTTGATCCTTCTCTATAAAAGGAGATGCAATCGCTGCTAAAACACACTGACTTTACCCACAGAGGCTCCCAAAAATGCATTAAGAAGAGAAAACAACAAGCAACATAGCAGGAGACAAAACAGGTCTTAAAAACAGAAAAACAACCAAAACACCTGAGCTTCATATAATTCAGAAAAATCCACTGAAGGAATCCATCTATTTCAAGGGGCTGGGCTGGGTCTTGGAGATCTTATTTCAAATTTTTTCCTGACAGGCTGGAGGGAGAAGGAAAGGGTTTGGAGAATAAATTCCATGGAAGAGCAAGAATCTTTCTAGGTTGAAATGTGTTTTGTTTTTTGGGTTTTTTTCTTAATGAGAAATTAAAACCACACATGCTGAGAAACAAAGTTAAGTTAAATCTAGCCCAGCTTTACACATTTTAACAATTCACTCTGCTGTCTGTAGAACACAGCAATATAAATATTGCTATCTCTGTTAAAATGAATTATTGACAATTTTAATACATGTTGCACAGTACATATTAATATAGAAAAATGCATGTTATCAGCAGTGCAATGTTGACCATGTACTAATCCATTCCACCTGCTCAAATATTAGTGCAAATAATTATATATTTGTAATGCATCATTGCTGTCTAGTTTGAATCTCTGCCTCCAGAATAAATGTCTCTTCTCTGAAGTTGTTTGCTATTATGAGTAAAATGTTATATATTCATACTCAAATTGACTTTGGGTGGATAAGTAAAATGAGCAACCTTCAAAAATCCACTTGCCTAAGACTTAGCAAGTCATTTTAATGAATTGTTTACAGTAAAATGGATGTTATAAAAATGTTTCAAATGCAAGCTTGTGTTCACTGGCTTCTCCACAATGCTCAAACCTCACTTAAACATCAGTGGAGGGCTCACAATGCCCATCTGCAACCCAGGTGAACCTGAACTGTTTGTCCTAACACCTGGAGCTTGGAATTGGCTCTGGACACATCTTCTCTCCATAATCTGTTTCTTTAGAAGCAAAGAAGGGCCCTTGATGAGGCTGAACTGATAGAAAAACAGCTCCTGTCCCCAACAGATGGATGCCGTGGCATTCACATTTTCTGGAAAAATCCCTTCACCCAGGATTTTTCTCCTGTGAAATTGAGACGCCTCTGAGAGAAAGGAAAAAAATAATTATCTCATTTGCTTCTCCTGTTTGTGCTCATGTGGAATGTGTTTGGAGATTGTTTACCCACAGGTGATTGTTTCATTGGATTCTGCTGTGAGTTGTTTTGAATCAATGGCCAATTGGGGCCGAGCTCTGGAGAGACTCACAAGTCTTCATCATTATCTTTTTAGCCTTCTGTAAGTATCCTTTCTGTATTCTTTAGTATAGTTTAGTTTAGTATTCTTTAATATAATCTAGTATAATAAAATAAGGAATTAGCCTTCTGTGAACAGGGAGTCAGATTCATCCTTCCTTCCTGCCACAAATACAACGTGATGCCACCACGGACAAGCAGCTGCACATCCAAGAGCTGCCAGGGCTCCTTTGTGCCAGGATAAACCCTTGGGATGGGGCTGGGAGGGAACAGGGCAGCCCCTGAGGAGATCCAGAACCCAGATCAGCTGGGATTCAGGCGAATCACTTCAAGGGAAGAGTGTGGTGCAAACAGCCTCCTTTGGGGAGGAGAAACAGCCCCCAAATTACAGAGCCCCACTGTGCACACAGAGGGGACAAATGGAAAGGGCCAACACCTCTCAGTCTGCTCTCTCCTCTGTCCTTGCTAAATCCAGGTCTGAGGACAACAAAACACAGCCTGAGGGGCTTTCAGCAGCACCACTGCTGCAATGCTGGGATCCTGAACCAGCACTTCTTCCTTCACACTCTGGACTCAGTGGCCTTGCAGATGATTTTGGGGTTCAGTGAGAGAAAGGAGGTTTAACACTTCAAAAAGAAAAATTTTAACATTTCAGCTTTCAAAGAATGCTGCCCATTGGGAGATCAGCAGAACAAGGCAGCACTGACAGCTGTGGCTCTTGGTATGGTCACACATGATCTAAAATTACATCAGTGGGGTGGGACAACTCTGACCCCACAGGGAGACTGGATATTAGGAAAAGTTTTCTCACTGAAGGGAAGGCAGGCAGGGAATATGGGGGCTGGCTCCTCACAGCAGGGATGAGGACAGGGAAGGCATGGAAAGGATGGGAATTGCCACAGCCTGTGGCTCAGCTATGTTCCAGCCTCAGCTCCAAGGCCTCCTCACTCCACAGAGGTAAATCAGCAGTGCAGATGAGCAGGATTTGGGACTCCTACAAGCAAGCCTCAGATTCGGTTTCATCCCGTATCAGGATGAACTGAAGTTACAAATAAATAAATTACTAAGAAAACTTCAATCAAGGATGAAAACAAGTAATTTTGACTTAAGCTGATACTCTTCAGAAATGGCTCAACTTTGCATTTCATGTTACTTTCCTAGTGAAAGATAGATTAAAGCTGAGATATCTGAGTTTTCCCTCCGTGGTTGGTTCCTTCCATGACATTTCAATATAATGTACAGGTCAGGGGGAAAGAGATGGAAACAGAGACCTGCAGAGATGAGAGAATTTGGGAAAAGGAGAGGGATGAAGGGGAAGGGAGATGCACTTCTTCCCCCAGGCTCCACGTGGATGAAGAAGCACCAGATAATATGTGAAGGTCTCCAAGAAGCCACACTGCAAATTTAAGATTTTTCCCTCTCTGGCAAAGTGAATCAGAAGGGAAGGGATAGTGCAGTCCTGAGATCTGAAAGGAAAACAGGGCACAGGGACATAAAGCTAAGAGAATAAAAGTAGAAACCAAGGTTTCCACACACACTGAGGGCTGTATTGACACAGGGCTGTGCCCCACACAAGAGAAAAGACGCCAGGCAAACACAGCTGCTTCCCCACTGCAAGATAAGCACAAGATGTGGTAGAGAAATCTCCTACCACCAAAAGAAATTAGAATGGAGGAGAAAAAAAGACAAGCAAAGCACTGAATGTAACTGGGCAGGAGATCTGCCTCCCTCCCCTCCTTAAAACAGGTGTAGAAACACCAGGAAAGAAAAAATAAAAGCCTACAACATGCCAGCCTTGATGCAGAAGCAAAACAGAAATCTGTCTGCATTAACAGCTACCACAGAGGAGGTGGTGGGGAGGAAATAATGCCCAGAAGCCAAAATCCAGCAAAACAGGTGGACAAGAAAGGTGTTCCTACCTTTCTGATGTCCTCTAGAACAGAGCTGGTGGCTGGCTTGTCCTCCCTGCTGCTCCTGGGACAAGAAGGGCAAAGGGTAAGGGCTGCTACCTGCATTTAAAGTTAGACAAGCAATTGTTTAGAGATCTGCTTCCTTTGTACAGAAAAAAAATCATAGCCTCAAACTATGAGTGGCTCAACCCAAGTGCTAATCTGAATTAAGACAGTTATTGCCATGAAAACCTAGTCCAAAGAGCTCTGGAGTGTGTCATGACATCCAGAACTGAGAGTGTTTAATGCCATGCACATACTGCACTGAGAAACCTGCAACTTTGTGGTTGGAAGGACAGGACAAGGTGTACCCAGCCCAGGAAGGGATCCAAGAGGCCTCATCCTCACAAAGCCACTTTGTAGGACACAAAATCTCCCCCAGAAACAGAGCAGTCAATACAGGCAACACTCCATCACATCATCAGTGAATTAAAATAACTTTGTGAAGAGGAAAATAAAACCAAACCCAACCCAAGTCCTCTCCCCACAGCCAGGATAGCCTGAATTTCCCTCTGCTAACACTTGCCACCCTCAAATCCAGCAGTCACTCACCTTCCTCCAGCTCACTGTGGTCCTCAAAGACAATCACAAGCTCAGCTCTGTGGTTCTGGACACAAATGAAGGCAAATCCTCCTTCCCTCCATGGAGGCTGCACCTTGCTGATGCATTTCCACTGCTTGCAGACTCCCACACCACCAGCTGTCCTTCAGAGCAGACACACACAGGGTTTGGATTCTCCTCCTGTTGAACCCATCTCTCCAGATGAATGAACAGCTCCACAGCCAAGCATTTCAGCCAGCCCCTCTCCTCTGGAGGCTGATTTCATTTCAGGGTGGGACACAGCTGTGGAAATTCAATGCCAATGCTGCTTTTTCTCCCAGGTTGATGTGTGTGTCAGGTTTCCATCATTCCTATTTTAACCTCCTCCTCCATGTGCTTCTTCATTTAAAACTGCTCCTTCTCCACATCCTTTTTTTAGTTTATATCTTCTTCACATCTTATCCTCTATTTCTCTATCTCAGATTTCCCAGCACTGCTGTTTCCCCATTTTTTTTGCATTATTTCTGAAGGATTGTTACAGAATTCCTTCCTGCCCTCTGTGCACACACAAACAGAACAAAATAGCAAGTGACCTTGATAAATTACAGGACTTGAAAAAAACCCACAGCTTCTTTTCCAGCCTACAACAGTTTGCTGCAAAGCCATTTTCACCAATTGTAGACAACATAATTACAGACACACACACTCTCCCCCTCCCAGGTTTGGCTGCCAGCCTGATAAATAAATGCCTATGTTGTAGGAGGGAACATTAGACAGGCAATACTTTAACTCATTATATGAACATTAAAAGGCATATTTGTATTTTAGATACTATTTCATTGCATTCATAAGCCACTGGAAGTATTTTTCTAAATTACATGCTGTAAGAGCTCTAAACTTAAAAATGTGTGAAAATTATAGTTCCCCCACCCCATCCCAATACAGCTTGTATTATAAAATAAACTTACTGACAATGCAGCCTTCTCCAGAAATAGAAACTTCCAGTGTGTACATGGGGGGAGTTTTTAAAGGAAGAAGAAAGCTCACACCAGTGATAAATTTGGTCAGTAAAATTACTTTTATTCTTTTTTTTTTTTCTTTTAAATAGAAGGGCTTATACAATTGAGTATAAATATCTTCGAGGAACATGGAAATGAAATGAAAAAAAGTATCTGGAAGGAATTCTTTTTATTGAGGAAGAGTTTACATATCTAAGTGTTCACCTACTTTTTGCTGCCTCCTGTTAACAGGCATAATGGAAATATTGCACTGAGCATATGCATGGAAAACACAGCTAACAAAGCAAAGAATATGGTAAATACATTTCATACAACCTTAAAAAAATTCAAACAGTCATACAACAAATTCTGAAGCACTTCTGTGATCTGCAGTCTCAAGATGATGTTCACTGTTCTGAAGTGTTAGCAAATTGACACTTTTATTTTCTTTTTATTTTTTTTTTTGTAGAAAGATTTTGTATTGGTTCATAAAACCACAGCCTTAAAATTGTTGGCTTTCAGTTACAGAGGTAACAGAGAGGTATCATCTGAATTCACATCAGAGCTTTTGGAACAAAAATGGCAGCAGTACAAGCAGGTGCCTCCTCCAGTGTCCAAACCCCTCTGTGGCTTTGCCATGGCCAAGCAACAGAGCAGAGCAGCCCAGCAGAGCAGCCAGACTCCCTGCACGCTGTCAGCCAGGCTGGCATCCATTCCCTTGTCTACTGACACAATGCTCCCCTAAATCCAAAATGAAGCAGGAGAACCCCAGCTAAGCAAGAGAAGTTCCAACAGGTCTTGTCAATATTGACCCCACCTGGGAATTCTTTAACAGAAGAGGAAAATCCAATTCTCTGACCAACCCTTAAAGTGAATGGATAGAAATGCTGCTCTGGAGATGGGAGACAAGTTTCCAAAATGTGCTGAGCCCACAGTAGAAGAAAGAACATGTTTGCAAGGATTTGCTCCACTGCAGTTCCAACCTGGTTTCCACAAGAGCCCACTGTGAAAAAAAAAGGTCTATTTACAACAATTTCCAGCTGCTTGTGGAAAAGCCAGCCCAGAGGTTTCAAACACCACTGCTGCTTCAGTTCAGTGTGTGCACACTGTGGGTCCATGTCAGGAACTCCTGAATAAACCCTGGAGCACAAGAGACACAGAATAGCCTCTGTCCAATATCAAAGTTATAATCAGTGGAAGAGCAGCTTTCACACACTTTAACATTTTATATTGCTCAGGCACTGAGGATCAATTCTCTTCAGCATGAGAATTTGCCACTCTAGGTTTTTGCTGGGGCCATTCCTGCCACATAGCAAAAACTGGGCTACATTTTATCCTTTCACTTCGTTAGAGTTTGAATTTATTTACATACAAAATAAGACAGGAGAAAAAGTTCTTTTACAGTAACCCAACAATGGGCACCTTCCCTTGCAATAGGGATGCCTTAGGCAAGGCAGCTGCATTTACTTCAGGAGCATATATAAAATTCAGTGTGCTGGTATCTAACAGAAACAATAATGTCAGATCATACAATGCCAGTACATTCCAGTGGGCCCTTGACTATTAGGTAAAAAAAAAAAACAAAACAAAACAAAGCCAAAGAACCAAAAATAAAATTTAAAAAAATCCAAAACTTTTCACCACTTTAGTTCTGTTTAGAATGCTACACAATGAATAAATTATGTCTTTCTGGGATAGTGTTTTACTCCTACATCTCAAAGAAATTCCAAGCTAATTAATTAGAGCAAGAAATTACATTGAGCAGGATAATGTTTTAAATGAAAGAAATGACTTAGAAACACCAATCAAAGATAATTTGATTATGATTAGCTGTGCTGAAGTCTAAGTCATTAAAATTGATGAAGAATGTTTTTACACTGGTCTATTCTATGTAATCCATTACCTACGCTATGCTCTGTAGTTCAAGTCTAACAAATGGTATCTGATAATTCAATATTGAAGACTAAAATACTTTCAATGCACCATTTGCTCTCCTACACCAACATGTTTCCAATTAAAAAAAAAAAAAATCAGTAGCAAGTAGATTTGTGAAATTCTTCACTGGGAGAACTTGAGCTAACATGAAACATCATCCAGATTTTTACCTGCTCGCCTTCCACATGGCCACGTTTAAATATGGCTGCTGCTTTACCCTGAACAGTCACTGTCCCACAAAAGTTACACCCATGGTTGGTAAGAAATAATTCCCTGTGCTTTCTAACAACTGAGGCTGCCCAAAGGTGCAAGGATTATTCCTGCCATGCTCTCTCTCAGCTGAAGTGGCGAGCCAGACGAGCAGACCTGTAGTCGACGCGCAGCTGGACAAAGGAGTGAAGGATGTTCTTGTCCAGGTTAGCAAGTTGTTCTCCTGAGCAAACCTGCTTCAAATTATCTGGGGCTACAACCAGAAGGTTGCAAAGTGCATGCAGGGTATCAAAGAGCTGTAAGACCAGCGCAATCTGTGGGCAAGAGGAAACAAAGGAAAAAACCAGACATTAAATTAGAGTTGCTTGAAGTCTTATAACAGAATGTCCATCAGGTGAAAAGTCTTATAACAGAATATCCATCAGGTGAAATCTTATAACAGAATATCCATCTACATCTATCACTGTACAAATCACAAATGCTAGGAACAGCCTTGAGCTGTTTTATTTTCCAACATCAGTCTCATTACATGGTTCTGACAATGGGAAGATGCCATCAGCAGACCAAGAACTTAATGTTACAACTTACTTTAAAAGTTTTTTGACCAATTACACAAAGCAAAAGCACATTGACAGTAGTTCCATCCAACACACCTTTGGTTAAACAATGCTTGCTTATTTTGAATACAATACCTGCTTGTAAGCCTTAAAACACAATGCACAGAGCTCCATTATTAAGCTTACAACTTCCTAATATCTCTCTAGATAAACTTTTCTGCAGCTTAGGGAGTTCTTCTAGACAAGCTGTAATACACAAACCATTGTTCTATTTGTCCTTACTTTTCTACTTCTTACATAATTTTTCTGCTGACCAATCTCATGGCTGCTGCTTAGCTCTAATCACAGTTCTGCTGTCTCTGAGGCTTTCAGAATCTCTGCAGGTCAGGATGACCCTGAGATGTGTTAAAAAGTCTCTTTTTCCAGCCCAGCAGTCGAAGAAGGAGTCAGGATTCTTCTGTTCCTGTTCTCAAGGTTGTTTATTGTTTCTTATCTATAACATTCTTTCTCCAACCCAGCGAGATCTGTCTGGCAGGTCGGGTTGAGGCACAGTGCCCACCTTCAGAGGCAGTGTTGTCTTTTTATTCTAAAAACTATGTGTACATTATTTACCATAACTTCCCAATACCTATCACCTGTGTTAGACAGTGAGCTTCTACTCTAAACCAATCTAAAAGTGCCAACATCACCCAGAAGATGGAGGCCAAGAAGAAAGAAGGACAAGGCACACCCAAATTCCTCCATCTTGGGACCCAGAGCCTCCATTCTAAAAACCCCAACATTCTACTTTTCACCCTGTGATGAACTATCATTCTACTTAAAGTTTTGAAACTTGTAATTCCTCATATAAGGTTGGTAATTTTTTCCATGGGTCAAAATCAAAGGCATAGGGGTTTTGGCCTCTGTGCCAAGGTCTCTGAGCCCCCTGGCAGGGGCTCAAGCCCTCCAGGACAGCCAGAGGGATGTCCTGGGTTCCCACATGAGGCCTGCCTTTTGCAGCTTTCCCAAAACCCTCCGATTTTAAGGGTTCCCACAGTATCTTCAAAAGATGAGGAGCAAGAGGATTTAGCACCATCACTCCCTCCTGATGGACAGGTGTGGTGGTGTTCACAGGGGTCTTAGGATGAGGAAGAGATGAGAATGTTGACTCCATGTTTCAGAAGGCTTGATTTATTATTTTATGATATATATTATATTAAAACTATACTAAAAGGATAGAAGAAAGGATTTCTTCAGAAGGCTAGCAAGGAAAGGAAAGAATGGAATGATTATAAAATTTTGTGACTGACTAGAGAGTCTGAGCCAGCTGACTGTGATTGGCCATTAATTAGAAACAACCACATGAGACCAATCACAGATGCACCTGTTGCATTCCACAGCAGCAGATAATCAATGTTTACATTTTGCTCCTGAGGCTTCTCAGCTTCTCAAGAGGAAAAATCCTGGCAAAGTGATTTTTCATAAAATATCATAGCTACAGACAGGCTCACCTTGAAGTCTTTGGCACACTTCCTGTACTCAGCCACATCACAAATGGCCAGCATCCCCCCCATGCAGCTGTAGGAATATTGCTGGAGGTGCTCGTAGATGAGACGATGGAAACGAACCCCAAACTCCATCAAAACAGTGTCCACATTCTTGCCATCCATGGAATTCCTGATCTTCTCCACCTGTTTCCTAACATACCCACACACTTTAACACAAGCCTAGATTTAAAAATAGAAAGAAATCAGTAAGAATTAGGTAATCTGCTGTGGTGGTATTTGCAGGGGTCTCAGGATGAGGGAAGAGATGAGAATCTTGACTCCGTGTTTAATAATGCAGTCAAGTAAAATAATAAATCAGAAGGTTGATTTATTATTCTATTATATATATTATATTAAAAGAAAATTATATACTAAAACTATACTAAAAGAATAGAAGAAAGGATTTCATCAGAAAGCTTGAAAGGAATAGAAAGGAATGATAATAAAATCTTGTAACTGCTCACAGCCTTGACACAGGTGGCTGTCATTGGTCATCAAGTAAAAACAATTTCACATGCTGGGTAAACAATTCTCCAAAACATGAAGAAGCTGAAGTTTCTCAAGGAGAAAAGATCCTGACAAAAGGATTTTTCATAAAATATGTCCCTGACAATCTATTTTCTTCCACATTTTAAGTTAAACATCAGTTACTAACTCTGATTAATCTCAATGATGTGTTGTAAAAGTTTATTCTCCAATTTTTAATTTTCCACATTTTTTTATTTTCCAAACAAAGGTGCAAAAATGCAAGTAGAAAGATGGATGCAAGAAAATATTCAAGTAAGTTACAGTTCATATCAGTTCAGAATAGAACATTTTAATCTGGATTTTTAATTTAGCGATCCACCAAAGGGGTGTGTGATTAAAAACCTCTTGTGAGTCATAATCATAAATCCAAATTAAGAGCCATACAGGGATTCCCACCCTTCCCACACTCTATTACCTACTGCTGCCCTTCTCCCATTCCCACCTGGCTGCAGGCATTTAGGGAACACTCTCATTTCTTCCCACTGAGTTTTTTCCCTACTTCTCCCTGCCTTTTTCCCTAATGTGAGCCACCCCTAGGCTGGGATTCAGACACACTCACTGAAGAGAGAACACTGCAGCAAAATGTTCATGCTGCACCTGTGATGCTTTGCCATGTTCCTGCCATTCTGAGAGGAAATAGCACCCAGCAACTGGAGAGTACCTGATAATTCATTTTCTGAAACTGATAGCTTAAAGGTAATTATCAGCTAAAAGCCTTGTTCCAAATTTGGGCCTCTTGGGAGGGGAAATAATGTGCCAGTTCCTCCAGCACCCACTGATTTGTGTCTGACACTAGATAAAAACTACTCATGCTCCTCTTCAGCTTGAGACAATAGTCCACAACAGAGTTTGGAGGTGCTTGGTGCAAGATGGAAGTAAATTAAGTAAATGCACATGTTGTCTAATGGGAGTTTGGGAAGGAACATCTTGTGCCTGGTAACACTCATGAGCTGAGACTTTGGTTACTTACATTTGTATATTGAATCAAAACATTGTTTTCATCTTCTGGCTTGAAATCTGTCTTCTTTTGCTCTGCAGCCAAGATGTGCTTCATCTGTCCAATCATACAATTCAGTGTCCTTTAAAGTTACAAATACAGATTGGGTTTTGGAGGGAACTTTTTCATTTCCTTGATTTTTATATTAAATATACTGACACAATTCTGGACAATATTAAGCAGCATGAAGCAATGAGGGAAAAAACCCAGCATCTAACATTTTTCTATAGAGAAGATTTTGTGAAAGCAGTTAGAAAAAGGAGCATCAGCCAAAAAAAAACCCTAAAAACTCCTTCCTGCAAGTTCAGTGTCTTGGAGCAGAGCATGCAGCCTGCTGGGCTGCTGCTTTTAAAGGGAACACATGAATTGTGAGGTAATCCATTCAAATCCAGCTCTTCAGAGGAATTGGACAGCATCCTTCAGACAGAATCAGAAGGAAGCATTCCAAGGAGTTTAGCAGAATTAGATCACATTGCATATTACTCAGAAGCAAGCCTCAGAAAACACTTGGAAAATGAAGGAAGGGTGAGGGCAAAGAAGAAACTTCTTCCTTTGCCAGAGCTTGGTATTTCTCTTGCTCCCAGAAATCTAATGGAGTTTTACAGCATCAATTATTTCTCCTTTATAGGATTTATCTGTTCAGAACATTATCTAAGGTCAGGGCTCTGCTTTCCTTCGAGTCCAAAGCAAAGGTCAAGCAGCAAAGCAGAGACAGAGGCTGCAAACCTCTCCCAATATTCCCCTTGGCCAGGAACATCCCCCTGGCTCTCTTCTCTTCCCCTCCCTGTCCTTCATCCTCCTCATCCCCCCAACCTTCCCAAACAAAACTGTCAGGGACATTCCAGACCTTGAAGGACCCAAGCTGGGGTGGGGTGGAGAAGAGTACATGCAACCAGAGAGGGAAAAAAACTCCTTTTTTTACTATGCAAAGAGCTCAGGATTGTACTTCAGATTTACTTTGTTCCAAGTCCACATACCAGCAGAAATTCAAAGAAATAATATCTTGCATTCTCCTCAATTTCCATTTGGAATAAATACTCCCAAGAAGGATGTTTACACAAAATACATTCTGAGAGAAAACCAGTTGAACTAATTCTGTTTGGCTAATAAATCACTTTTACTGAGATAGATTATTGCTGTGAATGGTTTTCAAGAAGTTGCACTTGGACTTTTCCACATTAGATAAAGGTGAAACCATTAATGTTTCAAAAATTTGCTTTATTTTTTAAGCAGGACAATCAATTCTCAACAGCATCAGTGGCAACACAAAGCAGCCCCACAAACACATTTTACATGTAATGTTCATTCATGTTCATCATGAACATGTGATGTTCATCTCAAAACTCATCTCCCTTTTTTTTATGTGCTGAAACACAATTTTTTTAATTCCTCATCAACAAACCTTTGATTATACTGTCTTCTGACAAGAACTTGTTCTCCTAAGTCTTTAAGAGATTAATTACTTAAGACAAACAGATACAAACCACTGTAATACTGATGATTGTCCTGTACCTACCTAGATCTAAGCTTATGGCCTCAGTGCTTCAAGTGCTTCAAACTTCATGGTTAAACCTCTAAGGTCACCTACAGCAGGAGCAGCTAAAATCTCAATTGCCACCTTACACCCCCTATTTCTACCTTCTCCTTGCACTTGCAGAAAATAATACCCCAAATCAGAAGTAGGGCATCACACAACAGCTCCATTTCCTAATACTAAGTTCGTTACTTTATTATTTTCCTCTGCTGCAAAACAGCTGTGATTTTAATTTGCAATTTTTATAGCTATCCCCTCATTTTTATTCTGAGAAATAGAAAAAAGATTAAATGAGTCACAACCTCAAAGCAAGTCAATGTCAGAATCAAAATTATTCCAGGTCTCCAGACTTCCACGACTCGGTCTAATCCATAGCACTGCACAGATCCCAGCAAATCATTTAACCTATTTTTGTCAAACCTTGCTCCTAATGGAAATCCTGCAAGTGCTTAACCTATTTCAATCATCATTTCTCCCTCTTTCAAAGTAGAAAAACACCAGTTGGAGACAATAAGGTAACAGTGAATTACTGCACTCTTTCAACATAAGGAAAATCCTTTAAAACATCCTGCCAGAAGCATTTTTGGGTCAGAAATCTGCCATGGAAAACATGACCCACTAGCCACACAAAATATAAATTTCCTGTGCACAATAATGGATATTTATCTGTTAAAAAAAATTAAAATATCAATTTTGAGTTGAGGAATAATTCATGCTTAAAAGGCCAGTTAACATATATCACAAAGGTGTGGTTTAAAAAAAAAGATTAAGAGAAAGTTTTAATCTCTACTTGCCTATCAATGCCCATATCCAGCTTCACTTCCATTTGTTCTATGATGTCCTTTTTCTTCTGAAGGCATTCAGATAATTTAGGAGAAGAACTGCAACAGTACAGAAGATGTGTGACAGTATTAAAACATCAAAATTAATTTTTCTGCTGGGTTTGCTGCTTCCAACAGGATCTAGTGAAGATTTCTCACCCCAGCAGGAAAAGGGCACAGCCACAAACCCCTTTTAGTCCCACCTGGAATGGAGCAACATGTTTTTCCTTCCTCTCAGTATTCCTGGAGCTCACCCTCTCCCATTTGTGTCCAAAGGAACCAATTTCCTTAAACTTCCCTTCTTCCCCCTCCCACAATAACTACTCCAAGCATAAACTCCTCTTAATAAATATGAGAAATGAAAAATTTGTTTTCTTCACCAAAAAAAAAAAAAAGACCAGAGGAAATGTTAATCAAAACAAAGGTACCTGATCAGTGGCATCAGATGATCATTGAACTGCTTGTCAAATAAATGGAAAATTGTATTGGCCTGGTGGACAACATCCAAGAAATAAAGATTTGCATTCTTTGAATCAGAAGAGGGAATGCCTGAAGCAAAGGAGGTTTCATTAGAATTGTAATGATATGCAGTTCTTATAATTAGCATGATGACTTTTTAAATATGCAGATTTTTTCCATGAATGCTTAAATCACAGGCTTAGAGTTTCAAAAATTTACCACGGTGCCATATATAGAATTCTTCTCACAGCTATATTGGTAACAAGCATAAGAAATACTTTATTGGTAACATTTCTGATGGCAAAACAGAGCAGTCAATTTAAAAACTCCTTCAGAATGTGAGTTTGATGCTGTCTCACAAGACAGGTTCTCACTGTCAAGATTTTAACTTCTTTAAACAAGCAGTTTTCTTATTTACTGTCACTCTAAGCACACAAATATACAAACAAGCATGGAATTTCTATAAATATTATAATTTAATACAAAAATACTCTCCTGTTATGACACAGAATACAGAGGTAGGGAATGCTGATGTCCCAGCTTCTGTGATAAAAATGTTTCTAAAGACAGAAGCACGTTTCCATCTGTACATCAATTCTCCAAATGAAAGTTACACTTTAGGAACCATTAAATGTCAACCCCCAAACACACAAACCAGATTTAATTTAACCAACACATCCTGAACAAGGCCAATCAATAAGGCACAGCAAAGATCATCTGCACAGAAAGGCCAAGGAGATGAAATGCTCAGGAAATTCTGTACTCACCAGCAAGGCCTGTTTCTAATGCATAATCGATGTGTTCAGTACATAAGAACTCTACAAGCATAGAAAAAATTCTGAAAGCATTCTTGGGTAAGTCAGAGGGATCAGAGAGCTTTAAAGAAAAAGAAAAAAAAATATCCTAAAGGTCAGTTCTACACAGATTTGAAAGTTTATTGGATATTGCATAGGGGATAAGCTTAAAATGTAACAAGTACTCCAGAATAATTGGAATTTTACTCAAAATGAAAAGTATCCATACAGAGAATTATTCAAGAACTGACTGTAATAGCAATAAACTCTTCAGCATTTACAAGTAAACTGAAGGTGCCAGAAGATGCTACAAATAAAAGCATTAACAGATGATGATAATAATAATAAATATTAATTAATAGTCCTTACAACAGTTTTCCAGATGCAGTCTCAGAACTGCCTAACCTGCACACCACTGGATGCTGGAAAATGCATACAGAAGTGATTATTCTATGCCTACCCTGTATTTTTTATTCTTTTACCACTCTCCTGGCACTGGCCACAGCGAGGAGCAGGACACTGGGTTAGCTGGAGCTCCAGTTTGTGTTCTCTTAGCACTGCAGCAAAAATAATGCAGCTGAAGCTGGGCCACATTTAGCACAGTTCAGCTGGAGTCAATGGAGCATGAACACTTTTATTAAATGCAGCAATGGCCACATTTACACTCAGCATCTGGACTTTGATGAGCTGTAAGCAACATGGGATTTTGGACAGCAACCTGTCAGTAAATCCCTTTTCTAAAGAAAAACGTGACAGGGCTTTTGTACCCAAGAAAAACAGCTTTGGTTCCTAAGGAATTAGGTGAAGACTTTTATAAAGCTTCAAGGAAGAAAGATTACTACTGCAACTGCAGGTAATTTACACAACACTCACAAATATTTCTGCTGTATTTCCACCCAAAAAAACTCAAAAACCCAACAACAGAGGTTCCCAAACAGTGAAATGTTTCAATATATGGCTACATCAAAATTACCAATTTATTTTTCCTGAAGCAGTCACAGCTGGCAGAACCCTGCACACATCTGCCATGTGACATAAATACCACAATTAGTTAGCCAGGGACTAACTTATCTTTTGCACAGTGAGTTGCTTTGTCCACAAACCCCTAAATTCTAAAATCCTCATTCTAGAAATCTCCTTATGCGCCAAGATCCATTGGGGTTTCCACTCAAATAGAATTCTTGTAAAATAATTTATATTAAATCTGATCCCAACAGAAAGGCAGAAACAAAAGGTTGTGCACATGTGGGAAAAAAAAAACCAGTTTATATCATGAATTTAACAACTGCTTCTAGCAACTATGATGTTGAGAAAAATAATGATCCACCTGCTTGCCTTAGAGCACTGATTCTCACCTGAGGAAGGTGATGATCCCAAGGGTGTGCAGGTAAAGTCTGTACCCTGGTCTGTCTTTGGCACCACTCAATTTACAAAATATTAAAACATTTAAATATCTGAAGTTTTTCTGCCATAAGCTCATTGAGAATGTTAAAGGAATTAAAATTTCCTAGAAATCAGTGTGTTTAGCTAATAAAAAAAAAATATCACATTTAAGTCTGCAATTAAATTTCAAGGGTTTTCATTTACACCAAGTACCACACAAATATGATTGACAGGCAGTAAAACCAGCAATTTAATCAGAAGTAAAATACCTTTTTTATGTTAGACTGAAGCATTTAAAGAACTGTAGAGGGTTACCAAGGTAAATAATGTTTAAGACTATTCCTCTCAGCATTTTATTGGTGATCATTCACTAATGTAAGAAGAAATTACACTTGAGGCAGGAAAACAACTGTTGAACTATTCAGTGTATTTTTAAAGCAGGGAAAGAAACCCACACTAGATGTTTCTCAGGTTTTGGGGCTAATTTATTAAGAAAATCAATGCAGCCCGTAGGTTTAACCATCCCCACTTCTTCTTAATCCTAATACTCACAAATTACAACCAGATCCACATGGAAAAACAAACCCTCAGCCTCCACTGTGGCTCCATTTCCATGAAAAACACAAAAGACAATTGAAATATCCTATCTTTTCCAGATTTATAACAACCAAAAAATTACAGATTTTTACAAATTTTTCTTTCAAAATTTACAACAACCATCCTATCACACCTCAACCAAAAACTTAAGCTCAAGATTTAATCTCACACACAAAATGATACCACTACGGGAGGTGACAGGAAGCAAACTTACCCTGTGACATCTTTCAAAAGCTTGCTTGGTTTCTTGCAAAAGGTTAACCACCACTTCTTGGGACAGGAAAGTTTCCCCATGTGTGTCAATGCTTGGCCCCAGGGGTAAGTTTGTTCGTTGCCTTAGTCTCTCTTTGAGGTCTTGAATACTGGAACAAAGACAGACCCCAAGAAGATTTCACCAGGTGGAAATTTTGGCACCCAAACTCAACAACAATTCAGGTTCTTTTAGTTGTTAACTCAAAAAACAGGACCCAAGACACAGTTTAGGATGTGCAAGCATTAAGACAAGTCTTGCAAGCTTTAAAAACAAAAATTGGCAGTAAATGCAAAACTACCACCTCTGATTCCATGGTCAACTGTGTTCTGGAATGGCACATTCACACATGGGAGCAGCTGTTCATTCCCCTGTGGGATGAGTGATTTCACTGGAATCCTGCAGCACTTCTGCTCTCTGGACAGATTTAACCTCCATCCTCTCTGTCACCTTCCAAACACTAATGAGAGCTTCCTATCTCATCCACACCCACAAATCCTCTCATCCTCATCCATGATCTCAGCAGTTCTTTATTTAGTCAAGCATGCTTCGACACATTTCCATGCATAAAACAACCCATACAGTTACGCACCACAATAAATTTAATTTTCCCCAAGAAAATTAAATTTTCATCTTTGCTTTATTTTTTAATTACTTCACTGCTGCTTTTTCCATATCATTCCTCATTCCTGCCACACTGAACCCAGCAGCTCTTTGAAAGGTGCAGTAGCCTTAGCACCTCTGCTTCACACAAGTTTTGATACTTCCTATCCCACTTTCTCACTACTCCTGCATTAGTTTTTCTACCCTGAGGATAATGAAGTCTTGTTTTACCTTTCTCTAAGTCCATTGCATCTTCTGGGCTCACTAAGAGCTTTCTCACTGACATTGCTATGGTCTTTTCCCCTTCCTAGGTCTTGGGAGGGGACCACAAGACCTGGGCAGGTGAAAAAAAATGTATGCTTTTAGATACACACATATACATGCTTTAGGTACCTTAGTTTTGCTTCAGTCCTTTTGTGGATCTGGATCCTAAGTTGAAACATAGGTTTAACTGGTATTTTTCATTTCCAGTATGTACAAATACCATGCACTGAGTACATTTCACATGTACTGAGAGCAACACACTTTTGAGCAGAACATAAATTGAAAGCAAATAATAAAAGGCTGTAGGTCTTTGGCAGTTCATCACTGTGCATCTGACATGGCAAATACAGCTTTTCTCCCCTCACCACCTCCCTTCCACTTCAAAATCATCAAACTTCCCCAAAGGAACTTACCCTCCAGTGCCAATGGACCTCTTCTGGTGGTTTTTGGAATCATAATAGCGCTGCAGAATCATTGCACTCCTACTTTTCAAATAACCAATTTCCACCTCAATGTAATTCTCCAAGTAGGAAATGAAAATGGCCTTGATAAGCTTAGACAAGAAAGTCTGCTTATCAGTACCCAAGTTAAATTCCATCAATTTGCTTGACAGATTAGTGGTTCTTTATGCAAAAGAAACAAAGAAGGGAAGGGGAGGAAAAGGTTGAATGTGGATGAATTACAGCATTACACGTTTGTAAAGTACACAGCACAACAGAACCCTGATGGTGATTAAGACTTGGAGCAGTTTCACATTTAAGTAAAGAATTTCACATAATTCATGTTTAATTACACACAGCACCACTGCAATCAAGTTGCCAGTGAGATGGGGAGGACTGGCTTTTGCACAGTTTTAAAATTACTCTTGAAGATCACAATAATACCCATTGAAAATAATAATGGCCATTTTGAATTTTCCTTAGGAAACCCATCATTGTAAAGGTTAATAGACAAAAAAAAATTCACAGCTTTTATGAGAAGTTTACATTTTTGGCTCCTTTTGCTTGACAATAAATCTGTTTATTTTCCAATAGCTCCAATCCAATAATTTCATCATTGATGTATACATACCTTGTATATAGATCATAGAGGTTTTTAAGATACTGTTCTGCATCTGATTTCCTGTGTTCTTCCAGCTGGTCCTTCACATAACTCTGCAAAATTTGGAATATCTGTTAGAAGATCAACTGACAACCAAATGAAATACTCACTACTTCCTAGATTATATGGAATTTCCTGTAAAGTGCATATCTTAAAGGAAATTCATCTTTCCTTTGGCTTCACATCTCTAATTTACACTTCCTGTATTATCCACAGAGGGGGGTAAACACCTGTAGAAGAGAGTGATTTAATAATACAAAACAGTAATGTGTGAAGCAAAGACAAAAGATAGATGGCTTTGAAAATATGTCTGACCAAATAACACAAAATCCCCTCACTTTAAGAACCAAAAGCACCAGAGGCCTCAGAGCATTTCTGCAGTGGACAAGGCAAAGGACATGGTTACATATTTGCTTATCATAATACATACACAAAGCAGATACAAGCCTAGAGCCTTCTTATCATGGAATATTTGAACAAAAATATAATTTAGATTAAAATACTAACTCAAAACTGACACACAAAATTGGGGGTGAAGCTCAATCTCTACACTATGAGAACAACATCTACTGGGAAATTGCTTTTTGCAAGCAAAGTCATGCTGCTGACTTTAAGAACTTAAGTGAGTGTATTTGCAGGATGAAAAA